>NC_043012.1:47343110-47358110 GCF_006345805.1 Octopus sinensis
TAGATCTCGTACCGTTAAGATCGTGAAACGAATAGCCTTACCACCAAGTCACGCGCCTTCGTTAATATAATAAATAAATGAATGCTTAAGGAACTCACGCAACTCAGCTCTTCAGTCACAACACTAAAGTGTAATAAATGACAGTAAATATGATTTACTAAGTTATAAATATTGACAACACTCCTGAAAGTGGAAACCACCAACAGGTACTGTCACAATACAATTTAGAATACATACATCATATTACAAGGCATAGCAGACCGTTTCAATGCAGAGTACACCAACAGACCAAAGGAACTAGACACAGATCCATTACTTGATGAAAACTATCGTATTTTATAGAATTCCACACGACAAGTTATATTAATAGCAAATTAGAGAGAAATTTTCTACACAGATATACATCAAAATATGAACCCTTCCTGTATACCATGAAAACGGGTCAATGCTGTTTACATTATAATATTATTATTGATTTTCCACACAAGGAATGGAAATGTTAATATGCTTCGCTGCTTCTGCAGAACATTCTAATATATATCACGGTATCACGATTTCGACCAGACTATCGGGTGTTGTCATCTACACATATCGCTGGTCCCAATACGCTTCGCATCGTTGTAGCTTTCGAATGATACCGTCCCGCTCACCAGGTGAGCAGACCTACATTCCCCTGATCGGAAATTCAATCCCTGGCAAGATCACCCATTTGCAGGTGAGGGAACAAGAGTGAAGTAAGATGAAGAGATTTGATCAGGAATACAAAGCGCACGATCGAAAGCGATGTTACGATGATGAGTGCAAAACCACTCACCACTATATCACGCGCCTCCAGAGAAAGGCTCAAATTTTGCATCATGTTAGATAGATAGATCGATAGATAGATAGACAAATAGGTAGATAAATAGATAGATAAATAGATAGATAAGTTTCTTTATTGGCCACACAGGGCTGCACACAGATGGGACAAGTTACAAGGTAGAGCTTTTCTTTTGGGGGATGAAAAAAACAAAAAAACAAAAGAAAAAAAAGGGGTGGCGTAGGTTTTCCATCAAGAGGGATCGTAAAAGGGAAAAAAGAACAAAAAAAAAAATAATAAAAAATAAAAAGAATAAAAAGAAAAAAAGAAAAGGAAAAGGAACAAAAGAAAAGAGAAATGAAAAAAGAAGAAAAAAGGGGAAAAAAGGGGAAGAGGAAAAAAAGAAAGATCAATAGGGATCGTGTATCACAGTGTTATGATATATGGTGTAAAGGGGAAAGCAAGTAAGGTTTATCCGTGGGAAGAAAAGCCTACGAAAAAGACCACGGTAACCTTGGTCAATATTGTTATATGTTACCACATTTGTTTGCAAGTGGGTAACCTTCTGTTTTCAATTTCTGGGTTCATAGGATAATGCTCAAGGTGGCTTCGTCATTCATACGTGCCATCCTTGCTACATTCACCCATCATTTTTTAAAACATTCGCTAGACAAAACTTGCCTCTCTACTCTCACTTTCCTTTTCAAGTGGTACTTGAAGAAGTTGATGAGAGATAGACCAGAGAGGAAAGTGTTTGTCTCCAAGCCTTTCAGACCCGTCCACCAGATACATTCTTTCGCCATAGCCACAAGGATGATGAAAATAGATAGATAGATAGATAGATAGATAGATAGATAGATAGATAGATAGATAGATAAATAAATAGATAGATAGATAGATAGATAGATAGATAGATAGATAGATAGATAGATAGATAGATAGATAGATAGATAGATAGATAGATAGGTAAATAAATAGATAGATAAATAGATAGCTAGATAAATAGATAGCTAGATAAATAGATATATAGATAAATAGAAAGATAGATAAATAGATAGATAGATAAATAGATAGATAGATAAATAGATAGATAGATAGATAGATAGATAGATAGATAGATAGATAGATAGATAGATAGATAGATAGATAGATAGATAGATAGATAGATAGATAGATAGATAGATAGACAGGTTGGCAGGCAGGTGAGTATGTAGATAGGTAGGCATGTAGTATATGGACTCATAATTACAGAGAGATAGGTAGAAGGTATAAATACCTAGAAAGTATTTATGTATAGACATGTATAGGAAGTTAGAAACATTCCGCAAAGAAAACTAAAATATTGTGAGACAACGGGAGTTTAGTAAAATATTACCACCTGAATTCAAAGAATGAAGCACATGGCTTGAAAGAGTCAAAATTTAAAAAAAACGACTCAGTTAGAAGAATATGTAGAATGAAAATAAATACAAATGAATAAAACTAAGGAGAAAATAGTGTTTCGGACGTTTCCCTTTAACGGCAAGAGGTAATAGGAAAGGAAAGAGTGCTGAATGGAATATATGACCAGACAAGTGCGAACTATATATCATGCGTGTTCGGATTCTGTATTTACCCCTGAATATTTGCAAGGGTAAACACAGAGACAGACAGACACAAACACACACACACACGCACACGCACACACATATATACCTACATACACACACGAACACACACATGAGTGATGCCGTGGGTGTGTGGTGAGCTTCTTTCCTGATCACAGGGATCCAGGCTAAGTCCCACTGCGTATACACTTGGACATGTACTATCTACTATAGCCATCGGACAACAAATACCTCATGAAGGGATTTGGTAGACCAAAACAGACAGAAATCCATGTGTGTCTGTGTGTCTCTGTGTGTGTGTGTGCACGTGTGTGTGCTCGCGCACGCTTTTGTGTTTGTCTTTGTTCTACATTACCGCTTGGTAACCGCTGTCGCTTTCTTTATGTTTTTGCAACTTACTGGTTCGGCAAAAGAAACCGATAGAATAAGTACTAAGCTTAAAATAAATAAGTACTGGTGTTCGGATCGTTCAGCTAAGACTCTTGGCGGCGATGCCTCGCACTGGCCGTAGTCGAATCACTGAAACAGTTAAATGATAAAACATAAAGGATACATATGTACACAGACAAACACACACACTCACTGACATATATATACTTGAAAATATACCTACGTACATTTATATACACACGCAGGCACACGACAGACTCCCACACACACATAGACATATATACATATATATATGTACGTGTGTGTGTATTTACCTACAAGGTGAGCAAAAGGTGTACATACGCTGCTATATGTATATGTAAATCCAAAAAATAAAATAAGAACGTAACAGACGACAATAAAAACCAAGATGGCTCATTCATGCTTTCTGTTCATCAGCCATGTTCCTAATTATCATTAAAGTTTCGGCCTGTTACACTTGAGGTTTTTCAAAATTGATATGCGCTAAAAATCTTAGCTAAGAGCATAACAATTTTGGAAGAAAGCAAGCGAATGTGTACGAAAAGACGGATTAAAAAAAAGAGAAAGCGGAGAAAAATGTGACGCGATTACAAATACGAACAACACGAGAATAACAACAGATGTCTTTCGCCTAAGAAGGGGAAATTAAGTTGTGCTGGGGCGTGGATTGAAAGCCTTGCCGCACAACATAGATGAAAGTCAGAAGACAGGAAAATAAAGTTTTGTACGGCGGCTGTCGGGCCAAGAAAGAAAGATCATGCTTGGTCGAACACCAGTCCCGTCGAAGGAACAGAGAGAGGTAGGGAGTAGAGGGAGTGAAGAATTAGGGAAGGAACTAGAGAGAGAGAGGAGAGAGAGAGAGAGAGAGAGAGAGAGAGAGAGAGGATGGAACAAAGGGAAATGTACAAGTATGATAAAGAAGGAAAGTAGAGAGATTAAAGAAAGTGGATGTCAAGAAATGTGAGAGAGGGGGAACGAGAAAAAGAAAAACGTGAGAAAAAGAAGAACGTATAAGGGAAAGTAAAGGAGAAAAAGGAGAAAAGTTGTACAGAATTTAGATACACACTTACAAGGTGAGTAAATGCTTACACACGCACACACACAAACACACACACACACACACACACACACACACACACACACACACACATATATATATATATAATATATATATATATATTTATATATTCATACACGAATACACATATATGTATGTAAACATACACACATAAAAACATATTTACATTCAAATTATCTTTACAGCTTCAAAACAGCTGGGGTCTCTTACCTCAGAGAATACGTTGAGGGAAAGCTTTCAGCATAATAAAAGGTCTATCCATGGGTATATTGCTGGGAAACTTGAAGAAAACGGTAGAATTGACACGAAGGGCAGCCTCTGTTGGACACAAGACAACTATATTACATCACACATTGAAGCGTATGCGTTTGCAATCAAGGAATAGCAGATTGGCACAAAGAACCTGGTGAACAAGAGAGACAGTGAGGCTCTTGTAATCGCAAGGTGCAACCGCGTGTGTAGGTGATGTCATGTTTCTATCTGAAACTTCAAGCTTGTGATTTGCAGCTGTCCTAAAATGTCGTCACGGTAATGTCTTCCTATGAGGAACGATGTTATTACTAAAATAATTTACAATGTCATCTGCAAAAAGAACTGAACTGAAATAATCTTAGAAAATCCCTCTTTTATGGAAATCATTCATATACATCAACTGAAGGAATACTGGTGGGATATTCCCATCACAACGTCTGTCAAATATAAACATAAGAGGCCGGGTATTGTTGTTTGGGATAGAGGGACAATGCTACGTACCATCATAGAGGTCAGCTGCCATGCAGATATGAATATCACTTTGAAAATCAAAGAAAAATATTTATGGGCAAGTGCTTTGAAACCTCCAGCTTCTATATCCAGACTCTGAATTCATTATAATAATAATTCATTTTAATAGTAATTGGTGCACTAGGTTTTGTTAGTAAATTCTTAAAGGAGAATCTGGATTAACTGGGATTTTCAGAAAGAGAAATCAACCGGCTGATTGGTAGATTAGAAGTGCAATCTGCGAATGAAACAGTAAAAATAGGTAAGAAGGCAAGAGAATACACAGGAGAGTTAGTGAAATATGATTTTATTCAACGAATTCCACTCTCAGATACACACACTTATCGCAGGGGTCCTGCAGTCTTTCTAAGTCCTATAAAAGAAGAACTCGAAATTTGGGCCCGCAACGTAGCCTTTCTCGATATCCTTAAAACCACCACCTTTTCATCACTCACCCGTATGCACATGTACATGAATACATATACGCTTTAATGCATGTATATACGTATATGTATATGGATATATATGTAGGAAGAGGATGTATCACGCAAAGCTACATCGGTGATGGTTATTAGAGATATATTTTAGATAAAAATGTTTTTATTGACAAATCGGAAACCTATAGTATGCGTAAAGTAGTATCTGGAATGCAGAAACCTGTATGAGTGTGCAATTCTCATTTTTCGACAACACTTGCCCAAACTCTAGAGGGGAAACAATTCGGTGCCGAAATTGTACAAGCGTAACTGGCGCCGAATCTTCCACAATAGAGTTTAAGGACGCCGTCTTGCCATAATATCACGTTCGTAGATCAGTTGTTCGAACTGTTGAATACTCATCTTCGAACCCAAGAAGTAGTTATTGTTTTATTAGGTTTAGTGAAATGAGAGCACCTTATGACGGAAGTTGAAAATTATATCTATATAGTGTTTGAATGTAATCAATAATATTTTTCCCACTGTCATCTGTAGGAACTTTACTTTACGCAGACCAAACAAAAAGTTTATCGCAAACGAAATGATTAAGTCTTTATTATTTTATAGACTGACTGAAAAGCAAATAATCTTAACAGATAGTAAAAAAGTGCATTCATTGGATCGGAATGTTTTATAACACTAGTCTCCAACGAAAATCATATTCGTCTACAACCACAAATTACTAGCGTAGCTGTATTTTATTCAAAACAAATTACTGTTCTTGTTTATTGGATAACTTTTTAAGAGCGCTATTTGCCACCATAGATGTAATCCTGAAATATATAGATTTCGTTAAAAGGCTAAAAATTTAAGAAAAAGGCACATAAAACTGGCGCACTGGTATATACTATAAACAGATGGAGTTATCTTTGATACTGGAGAAACCATAAACGATATCAAAACTAAAAAGTGATACTAATACGATTTACTGATGACAACTTTCAATTTATAATTCCATTTGGAAGAGATTCCGAAAGTCTGCGTGATATTTGCTACATGCTGTAAATTATTAAAAATCATGTCCGAGGTAAATAAACAGGATAGAATTATATGTTTTCTTATAATTTTCTGGCTTAGTTAGCCGAATTACCTTACGCATTTAGTTACATGAAAGTTAGCCAGCGGTGAATTAGATTTCACTGATTAAAAAAAAAAAGAAAGAAAACGCCACCATTTGAAGTAGCATTGGGAAACATCAAATGATATAGCGGACGTCGCACGATAGCCGAAAGCAATATTTCCTGGTTAAATATTGTGCTGGTCGAAATACAAAGTTAACACCTTAAAATGTCGTTAGAAGTTGATACTTTCAAAGATAAAATACCATTTAAAAGAAGTTCATCAAAAAAGCTTTTAGTTGTATATTTATGCGAGCTGTCCCCATCCCCACCAAATAAATTAAAGCTATTTACAACGTAATGCTGATATATCTGAAATTATTGCATTACTTGTAGCAATCGAGACTTACTTTTGGGATTTCAATACTTTTATGCATTATTACATATATGCTATTAGACAAAGTTATAAAGAACTACCCTTAATAACTAGTAAAAGAATTTGGCTTCAGTTGGAGGGTATCGAATAAGATTTTTAGTCAAAGGCAGTTTCGTTAGTTGTAGACTACTTATATTCTTAAATTTTTGTTGTAATTAATATAAAACAAGCAAAGCTTTCATTTAGCGCTGAAATCATTTTTCCAAAGCATTTCAAGAATGTTGACTTAACGATAATACACGTTGAAGATGCAAACATTGAAATAATAAGTAGATGAAAGTGACTTGTCAGTGATATAAAATAGAGTGATACCTCGCAGTACGAGTTTAATTCGTTCCTGGACCGATTTAGTTTTAAGATTTACTCGTTTTACAAATCAAGTTTTCCCATTGAAATTAACTAAAATATAATCAATCCGTTCCAGCCCCGCAAAAAACCCCAAAATAATCTTTTATGGGTTTTATAACGGAAAAGATTACAAGGAAAATGACAATTATAAAAACATGATAAAAGAGAATGCAACAGAAATATGTAAACCGGTTTTATCAATTGAATTATCTTAAAGATGGCACGATTTGTGCGCGAAGATGGTAGAACGTTGAGGAGGATGATTATTGTTTGGAAGGAGAATATCCTTTCATAAAGACTTCGGGAAGAACGATGCCTGGCGTTTTCTCCCTTACTTCGCTTAAGTTAGGGTTTTTGGATACTTTCTTCTCTTTTCACATTTGCAGGTCGTTTCATTCGAAACATCAAGAAAAGTCTGCTTTTTCCTGCCTTTCAAAAATGTAGTAAAATTGCGCCAGAGCAGAGTCATTGAATAAAGCAGCAGCACGACATGTAGCTACTTTTCCAGAATGATTGTTTTCTTACCAATTCAGAAATAAATTGCCACGTTGCCAACACTGTCTCTATGTCACTAGTAGAGATAGCTTTCTCCCCTATCTGATATCCTCTGGGTAACCAATCTCTTCCCCCGCATCCGAATGCTGCTGAAGCTTCAGGAGTTTATCGGTCGTCAGCTCCCCTGAATGCTCCTCGACGAGATCGTTAATGGTCCCATCATCAACCTCGAGGTCCATGGACTTACGAAGAGACATTATCTCCTCGAATACAGGTGTCTCAAAATCCTCGAAGTTTCTTTCGGATATGCATTGAGACCATAGTTTCTTCCATGCAGAATTCAGTGATCTCTTTACACCCTGCCACCGAAAATACAAAGCTAACTCTTCGTGAGTTTTGGAAGGAGCACTACAACATTGTTTACTACCTGTAAATCGTCGATATCGATGATTTACAGGTAGTAAACAATGTTGTAGAGCTCCTTCCAAAACTCACGGAGATTTAGCTTTGTATGTTCGGTGGCAGGGTGTAAATCGTCGATATCGATGATTTACAGGTAGTAAACAATGTTGTAGAGCTCCTTCCAAAACTCATGAATTGTTAGCTTTGTATTTTCGGTGAATTCAAAGCACCGATGAAACAGGTGTTTGGTGTACAATTTCTTAAAATTTGAAATCACCTGCTGGTACATGCGCTGCAAAATAGGGTGGTGTTGCATGAAAGGTACAGACGTTTTATGAATTTAAATTCGTCCAGGATATCATCGTCAAGTTTAGGAAGGTGAACAGGAGCATTGTTGAGGATGAGGAGGGCCTTGAGATACTTCTTAGATACATCTTAGAAGGTAGTTTTTTATTGCTGCTCCGATGACAAGGTCGATTCACTCGGCCAAGAATTGCCTGGTGAACTTCCACATGACCTGCAACTTCTTCAGGATTTTGTGCGAGTGGAAGACTCATGGATTTTCGGAATGGTACACAAGTAGCGGCTTAATCGTCACGTCTTCACTCGCATTGGTGCAAAGGGCGAGAATTAGCCTGTCTTTCGTAGGCTTGTGGCCTCGTATATTGTTTTCTTCTGCAGTTATGCAGGTTATTCAGGACATTTTTTTCCAAAAAAGTCCAGCTTCGTCACATTTAAATACCTGGTGTGCGATTTACACCTCGGCTGCGGTGAACTGACGGAATCCACGCACGAAATCAACAGCTGCCTTCGTGTCAGAATTCGCTGCTTCTCCATATCTGACGACACTATGAACACCAGTCTTCTTCTTTAAATTATCAAACCAGCAGTGACTGGCCTTACATGCATCTGCTGATGTCTCTTCTGTCGATGCTCCTGGGTTCAGCTTCAGGAGATCCCCATACAGCGCTCGTGCTTTCTCGCAGAGGATTGTTTCCATCTCCATCATCGTATCCTCTGCGAGTGGATTCTCGTTGATCCATAGGAAAGGCAATTTTTCCATCTCTTCGTGGACTGATGAGCGTTGCTCGGAGAACATGGAGACAAGCTTTGGCTATTGTAACGGCTTTGATCCTCTCCTTTTTCTTCGGAGTGGTGCAAATCATCGATGCTTCAGTCGCATTGATGTGCTATGTCAACTACACACACTCTTCTTTCATACTTATGAATGATTTCCTTCTTCAATTCTATCGCAATCAGCTTTGTTTTCTCGCTACTGCCCTTTGCTGATCCATGGCTAACACAGCTAATTAATATAAAATAATAGCAAAAGCGCACAAAACTAAAATGAAAAAAATGAACACAGGTAGGTAAGTATTTGGCAAGTACAGAGCTCAATTTATTTACGTGTGCACTGAAACTGTGTTGAGTGAATCCTAAAACCACAATAGGTATTGCATTCAGTTCTCTTTGATTTGCACATTGGTGTTAATCTTTCTTCATACAATAAAATAAACTGCTGTGACATACTCCATTTACAGAATTTTGCTTTCTGGTTAATTAAAAAAATCGTTTTAACATGAGATCACACATTTTATAATTTTGCTTATAAGGTCTTAAAAATAATCAATAAAAACAATAAAACCAACAGATATCTTTTAATGATACATTTTATAAAATGAGTTTGAGCTTTCTTTATCCGGACATGATCAATATTCTTACAGAGTAACAATATCTTATCCATCATATCGACTTCGAGGGTTTAAAAAGCGGTATACTGAACATATTAGATTGAGAATAGGTAACAGATAGGTATACACCACACACGTCAGGGGAACAGAAGTGTAATCTACCAGATATGTATACTAGAACTGTCTATATCTGAATTATGATATAAGGTAACTCTCTTGTTAGGGGACGTGGAAGCGTTGCATTGAGCAAATTAAGAAGAGATTCCATTCCCAGTAAATCAGTCTTGTTGATGTACACTGGCTGAGTCTAAGGGGAGACTGTGAGTGATGCTGCTAATACTACATACATCACTGATTGAGGAGTCGTAGATTAAACCTTATTTCAGTTATAGGCAGGCGTATATCAGTTACACAATGAATGAATGCGTCCTATCTTCCAAAACTTTATCATTATTATTCCTATCAGTTTTAGAGACAAATTTTAGATCCCGCGTTCGTTGATCAATATCGAAGATTTTAGCTAGAATGGTGTGAATCTTCTATTCATTTTATACATAGGCATTAAAGTATTACACAATCACAACACTCACAAGTGATAAGAGTGATCGCATAATTAAGAATAAATACATACCTACATACATACATGCACACATACACACGCCCACTAGCAGACATTAATACACAGACACGCGCGCTGCGCACACACACACATATGTATGTTATGAACGATTCTCATACAGATCTTCAAAGAATTCGGCCTATCTGCAACAGTTACAAACCACATCCCAAAGATTGACTTCTTGGGGTATAATGAAATATGACAACGAGTACATACTACACCCAGAGAGATTCCAACGAAGAAAATGTGTTTAAGCACAGAAACTTTAACGACCTCCCGCTACAATTAGAAATATAGCCCCAGTCATCAGTAAAACAATCTCTGAACTTTCAGTACCGAGGCAGTTCTTCAACTGGAGTATCACTCATTACAAAACATTACCAAAACGTAGATTCTCTGAAAAGTTAACATAGTCACCCCACTCCCATCGCAAGAGAATTAGAAAGATAATCTGCTTCAATCCATCATGTAACCAATAAGCTTCTATCACCAACCCAGGAAGTTTTCTGTCAAGAACCATTTGCATAGAAGCCATAAGTACTATAAGTTATTCGAGCCGTACAACGTTATGCTTTGTAATTCCTTTTACGAAATATTGCTTGTAACATCCCACGGATATGTCTACACTTTCCCCAACTTATATCTGAGTCTGTAACAGTCAATCCTACAAGCTGATTTCTGGATGGATCCTACTTCTCAAACGCTATGGTCTACAGAAAGCCACCCCCACACTATCCTAACACTCTACACGGCATTCAGGGATGGAGAAAAACTTATCCAGCCTGGACTGAGTTCTTTAGAGACTCTCTCTCACTCTGTAAAACAGTAACAGATTTAATGGAAGTAGTTTCATATTCATATGATACTCGCTCTTTCAATATTATTTCCTCTCCCTCTCATCAAACTCACTCATCTACACGCATACGTATAGATTCAGAAAACAGGTGATCAAATCTATTAACGCCTCACCCCCAACGCTTCCCTATTTTTTTCCATCCACCATATTTAAACAAACAATTGTCAGCTGCTGAACATGACGGATATACAAATATTTCTAATAATTTTCTTTTCTCTAACTATGGTGTTGAATAATGTGCAGGGGCGGTTTGGAGTGGAAGCTTAGAGGTCGTTCCACTTTCTTGTTTTTGAGTATATGTGTATATGTCTATGTGTGTCCGATGAGAGGGAGAAGAAGTTAAATAATAATGGCGTGTATTATATAAATCTTAAACATCCTCCTCTAAATGGACTACAGTTTGGTACATGGAGCTTTAAGGAAGCTAATAGATGCTTATATTAACTAAACAATAATAGTAATCACGATAATATTAAAAATTAACTTCATTACAAAATATCATTTGATTAGCAATTCGACGAAGAATTTTCATTACTATTGGATTTTCATATATAAATAAGTATTCATTAAGTCCAACAAAATATCCGAGAGAGCAGAAACCAAAACAATGTCATCGAATTAAGTACATACCTTTCCGTTAATGTGGTTGCTAACGCTTATTCATGACATATTTAGACACATGAGAGTCTAGAGGAAAATGTCGAAACACAAATTTTGTTTAACTATCTATCTATTTATAATTTTGTAAATTCCATTGAATTATCTATCTGCTTTAAAGCAGGTCTTTGTGTCTCATTTTATTTTACACACACACACACACACGCGCGCGCGCGCGCGCGCGCGCACACTCACGTGTGTGTGTGATTGATTGAAAGATAACACTGGTCAAAAATTTCTTTTGTTTCATTGTTATCAGTACTTGGTAACACTTAATTTGAGTGCATAGGTTTCACATCTGAAGTTGGCTATATCCTGAATCCTCTAAATTGTTTGCAGTCAAGGTATTTCAAAATCTCGAAGTTTCGTCTTCATCACACTAATGCCATAGTCTATCTGGAGAACTGTGCTGAAACTCTCTTTAAATTAGCTGGGTAATAAAAAAAATGCAAGATACTATTAATTTATTTAAGAACACAATTTGAAACTATTAATTTGCCTAATAAGCAAATGTTTATATAAACCTGATTGATAAATAAGGCATTAGTTACTATGAGGAGAAAAAGCTCGTTTCCAGTCTATTCACAGAAGAATTTGCGCTTGAAGCTCTTGCGTTTGTAGACTGCCTCAATCTAACTTAATGCTCTAGCAGCTGTCTGCCTTCATATATTTGTCTGATCTTCCTTGGTAACGCTTTTCCTTGGTCTTCAGGTCCTGATGGAAACGCTCAACTTGTTCGTCACTCCTAGGTTCTCAGTAAATCTATGAAGATGACTATACGAGAAACGGAGCTTGACACTCATGTTACATGCATGATTACCAAAAACTGACAACATATTGGCTACAACAGTTTCATAGATCTTTCTATTTCCACCTCGAATTAAAGCCATACAGTCCTTTCCTTGTCATTCATCTTCCTGCCGAAACCTTGATCACGTACAAGTGTACTAATCTGTGGTCCTAAAACGCACCTGCTTTGATCATCACGGAGGACAAAGCAGGGAGAGCAGAGACTATGTGTTTGAAGCATTCACCATCAATATTTAATGCATTGACAAACTGTTTCATCATGCCTAGATTGATGTGGAGTGGAGGTAATTAATTAATTTGACCGCAGGCGACTAGATTGCAAAAGTTAAACTTACATACAAACTAGAGCATGTAGAACATAAATGTTTTCAGATTTGAATTTCGCAAGTTAATAACAGTAAGAATAAGTAAAGAAAAATTTTCTACAACTGAGATATTGAAAAAAAATGTTCTCCTGTCCTCTACGTGGTAAGAATAAGAGGCTTCAAAGTTCATATAAAGCCAACCTTGATAATTATAAATTCCATAGTTTTAGATGTCTCACCTATTTTAATTTCACTAGCTTTAGTTCGAGTCTGCGGCCCAGCTCGGGTATTGATTTAAATTTGATCTCTAAATGTTCATGAACTGTGCAATTGATTTAATTGTTAGAGTTTCAATGTTATATATATATGCATATAGCTGAATGATTAAAATTAACCAAAGGACATACTAAGTATGTCTATCTTTTCATTGATTTCAACCCTTCAACTACTTAACATTTTTGTGGGGCTATAATATTGATTCTGTTGTTATCATTTTAAAATTATTTCACTACATAATAATAGAATCAATGACATCTACGCAAATAATTCCTCCTGAATTATTTGCACCGTATTGAAATTATATATTCATATATACAGTATATATATATATATATATATATATATATATATATATATCCAACTCACTTATTCACCACTGCAGATGTGGGGTCAGAGGCGGCGATGATTGATTACATCAATATAAAGGAAGACGATGTAATAAAGGCTATAGATGAAATGAAAACAATCTCAGCTACTGGCCCCGATGGATTCCCAGCAATCCTTCTAAAAGTATGTAAGAGAGTCCTAGCAAGACCACTGCAGTCTCTCTTTCAGAGCTTCCTTGCAACTGGCAAACTTCCAAGAAAACTGAAGGAAGGTAAAATATGCCCTATTCATAAAGGAGGTAGCAGAGCGGAGGCCAAGAACTACAGACCTATCTCTCTGACCTCACACATCAGCAAGGTCATGGAACGAATAGTCAGAAGGAAACTAATCACCTTCCTTGAAGAAAATGATTTGCTGCCTGACACCCAACATGGTTTCCGACCAGGAAGAAGCTGCTTAACTCAGCTCCTATAACACTATGACTGGGTGCTGAAACGACTACTCAACCACTCAAATGTGGAAGTCATATATCTCGATTTGCAAAGGCCTTTGATAAAGTCGATCATGGAATGATACGTCACAAACCGCGCGATCTTGGCATAGTTGGAAAATTGGGAGAATGGCTTCATGACTTTCTGAAGAATAGAAGTCAGGTGGTAGTAGCCAATGGGGCCACTTCCATTAACACGCAAATAGTGAGCGGTGTTCCGCAGGGCACTGTTTTGAGACCACTACTTTTCGTAATGGCCCTCTCAGACATGCCCTCAGCCACGCAGAGAGCCACGATCACAAGTTATGCAGATGATACAAAAGTTTCACATGTAATACAGAACCCTGAAGACACTAAGCACCTGCAATGTGAGCTGGACAAAATATACAAGTGGGCTGAAAAGAATAGCATGCAGTTCAATGCTGAAAAGTTTCAAGCTTTATGCTATCAGCATGCAAAACTGAATGCAATACCCAATGAATACACTGGACCCGGAGGGATTGCAATCCCAGAGGCACAATCAGTGCGTGACCTGGGTATTCACATGAGTGATGACGCGACTTTTCATGTACATGTTGCTAAACTGGCAATGAAATGTAGACGGCTGGCCGAATGGATTCTTAGAACCTTTAGAACAAGAGAACAAGAAACCATGATGGTCCTCTGGAAGACACTTGTCCTAAGCCACTTTGACTATTGCCCTCAGCTATGGTCACTATCCAGGGTCAAGTTGATCACAGAACTCGAGGCGATCCAACGAAGCTACACGAAGAAGATAGCCTCTGTGCAGCATATAAGCTATTGGGAAAGACTCAAGAGATTAAAACTCTATTCCTTGGAGCGTAGGCGAGAAAGATATGCCATAATATATATCTGGAAGATCCTGGAAGGATTTGTCCCAAACTTTGGCATCGAGAGTCACACAAATGCCAGAACCGGGCGCCACTGCGTGGTACCAAGGACTCCAAATTTGCCATCAAGATGTAGGACAAGATACTGTGATAGCCTGGGCTTCAGAGGCCCACAGCTCTTCAATATCCTCCCGAAGAACCTGAGGGACCTGCATGGTGTAGATGCGGATGTCTTTAAAGTAG
>NC_043012.1:47360610-47368110 GCF_006345805.1 Octopus sinensis
ATGAAAAATATGACTAACAATACCAAATACAAAACATCGAAAGATAAACCTTATACGCATTACCATAGAAAAATGCAATTATTTTATGTCTTCAGGATTTAGTCCTGTCAATCAAAGTAGCTGGTTCCGTTTAGGATTATCAAGGTTTCAGATGCGTGTCATTTACAATTAAGTAACTTTTATGTCATAGCTAATGGCATTCCAAATTGAATTACTGGGGTAATTTTAGCCTTCTGCATTAATTTATTTGGATCTCAATGCGGTATATGTCTAGCTCACAGCACGGATTTTTACACAGATTTGCATATCCTAATGTAACCCTAGCAATTGTAGTTTCATATTTTCCCTTTATTTTAGTGGAATTACTAACTGTTTATCTGCCATACCAACACGCAATACTTAGGCCTTCTTGATTTCAAAGACCATACGCTAAGGATATGTTAATTTATTGAAATTGTCTCATGGGTAAGTTAAGCTGTCAAATGGTTATGCTCAGACAAAGAGATCGGTGTTATTGAAATTAGTGTGAGCTGAAGATTTCACAGCGCACTTTTGTACATGTTTATGCATATTTACCATGTTACATAGCCTTAGTGGAAATTCCGAGGGTTATGCGATCTTACCCTAATCTGTATATTGCAGTTAAGAATGAATCTTATGATTTCTTTTGGAGTTCTTAGGGAAAACTTTACAGAAATATTGACATTTCTAACAATATAATTTGTTATTAGGCAGTTGGACATGATATGGTAGAACACAGCTTAATTTTTCTTCTACATGAATGTACTAATCATCATCCGTGGAAGGCTTAGCCGTCCGAAACTTCGAAATCACAATCAACAACATTCTTATATAGGAAAAAGGAAGATATATGTATGTATATATATATAATATATATATATATATATATATATATATATATGTGTGTGTGTGTGTGTGTGTGTGTGTGTGTGTGTGTGTGTGTGTGTGTACACGCGTGCGTACGTACGTATATGTACACGAAAATATACAGTTGTTTATACATACGGAATATTTCCTTTTACTTGTATCAGTCATTTGACTGCGGCCATGCTGGAGCACCGCCTTTACTCGAATAAATGCCCCCCCCCCGAGGACTTATTCTTTGTAAGCCTAGTACTTGTTATATCGGTCTGTTTTACCGAACTGCTAAGTTACGGGGCCGTAAGCTCACTAACATCAGTTGTCAAGCGATGTTGGGAGGACAAATACAGACACGGAAATACATATATATATATATATATATATATATATATATATATACATATATATATATATATATATATATATATATATGTATATATATATATATATATATATATATTATATATTTATATATATATATATATGTATATATGTATATGTATGTATATATATATATATATATGTATATGTGGAGGCGCAATGGCCCAGTGGTTAGGGCAGCGGACTCGCGGTTGTAGGATCGCGGTTTCGATTCCCAGATCGGGCGTTGTGAGTGTTTATTGAGCGAAAACACCTAAAAGCTCCACTAGGCTCCGGCAGGGGGGGGGTGATCCCTGCTGTACTCTTTCACCACCCTTTCTCCCACTCTTTCTTCTGTTGGCCTGCCCGCTTAACCAGCGGGGTGGCGTCATTCGAAGGCTAAAACAATGCGAACGCATTGTGACCAGCGATGTGTAACTACATTTGATGAACTGGTCGGTCACGTGATCACGTGATATATACATATATATATATATTTCGGTAAAGCAAAAAAAAGTGAGAAGTAATCTTCTGTCTTCTTCATCTACATTGTTAGATATAATAGGGCATGGATTATATATCGGTAATACAATATTATAAAACAAATAAGAAATAATTAGGGATAATCCAGAAAATCAGAAATATAAAAGCAAGAAGCTAAAAGAACTTACAAAAATAAGTTAAAATTTAAAAAGTTTTTTTTTATATATTAGAATTAACTGCAAGAACATCAAATTATAAAAATCAATGCGGTAATCGATATATAAATAGGGAGGTGAAAAGTCGAGTTGACATGGGGACATAATACGATGAATTGAAATAATACCGAAGAAGGAAAGTATTTGCTGATGGATACGTTTTTCGTTATTTTTACTTAATGAGGTTTATACTTGGTCTCTAAATTGTAATATATCAATTTCGCATTTAATGTCAAATGTGTTTCGATATTTTTTAATGAGATGAGACTAAACATATAGTGTTGCACTGGGGAAAAGTGTACCGTGTTGATTAAAATAGCTGAATAGGGGAAGATATTTATATAGTTAATCGACATTATAGTAAATTTGGTTTGCTATAAACTAAACGTAAAAAGCTATCAATCGATTAATATTTTAAATCGTGGATTGCACATAAATGATAGTCCTTGCGTGTACGTATATTTTAGAACCATTTCTCGAATAACCCATCTATATATCCGAGATGCTTATTTATATGATAGCCTGATGTACTAAAAAGATGTTCTTTTCTACTCTAAGAAGAAGGCCCGAAATTTTTGTGGAGGGGATGGGGGGTTAGTCGATTTGATCACCCCCCCCCCACCCCAGTACGAAAAAGCCAAAGTCAAACCCAGCGGAATTCGAGCTCAGAGCGTAAAGTCAGACGAAATACTGCTGAGCATTTTGACCGGCATGGTAACGTTTCGGCCAGCTTGCCGGCTTACTAAAAAGATATTACTTAGAAACTGGTGACAGTTTCAGCAAAAAGAACTCACAACATATTTTTTTTAATTTAGCTCTCTTACGCCAAAGATGTGTGTGTGTGCGCGCGCGTGTGTGTGTGTGTATGTGTGTGTGTGTGTGTGTGTATATAATATGTGGAAAAGAAAACGGAAAGCTACCAAATTGTTCCAAAACTTGAAACAGCTTCAAGCGAATCTTCAATTACATGGCATGGAAGGTTTTAATGAGCATCATATGACTTGCCTTCTAATAAAGACGTATAGAAGAAAATTTGCATGCTCCTTATAATGATACGATATGCGTGTGTTCATGGATAAAATCAGACATACAAACAGCACACATGTTCGTTCATCGGATCGACGAGGACGATCCTTTTAAAGTTTGAGCTGCACCAACATCATTCTTTCGATCGTGACCATCTTCGGTCCATTGGCAGAACCAGGTGAAGAGGACTGAGAAAGGAAACGTATGCAGCGAATCGCTAAGTTGTTTTACTTAGCTTGTCTCTCTTTTTGCCTTCTACAATACGTTGTTGTAACCGCCTTCCTCACAGCTAAAGTAGGACTTTTTTTAATTCTTTAGAATCTGCGGGATCCATTCTGCGCATGTACTTCTGGGTAAGACATAGTACGTTAATTAACCTGTACTTGGGGATCTGACAAGTTTTTCTACACTTGATCATAGAAAGCCTGGTATCAATAGTGGCTAAGATTTCGTCCCACACCCCTCAAAATCCTGAGACGCCCAGGCAAGAGTCTGACTACCAGCATACATACACACACATAATACATACATTCATACATGCATGCATACATACATACATACATACATACATACATACATACATACATACATACATACATACATACATACATACGTAAATACATACGTAAATACATACATACATACATAATGGGTAACAAAACATAAAAAAACACGTATAACAAAACAGATTAGTGCTCAGATCAGATCACAGATCATGCACCTAAAGCCAACATCGAACTAAAGGAGGCAGAATTCAAACATCATTCGGTTGAACGTCATTTACTTGTCGAGTACCGAAAGTACAATAAAATGAATGATAGCTAAGATAAAATATTGTCTAATAATGTCAGATAGTCTCGAAATCAATTATATATTACTGTGTCCATCAATAAACTGAAAAGGCCTCCTCAAGCTGACCGGTCAACTGCAGGAAAGAGTCCATCGAGAAATGAAGAAAAAATCCCGGTTTTCTGAACTACAACAAGGAGCCTGTAGTTTTGCTAGCATAGCTTGATGTATCTTTATTTTTGCCCCATAGATTGATTTGTTATAGCTGAATTAGATGTTTAGGAGCTTCTACTTTCCTTCGGCTGCGTAAGTGAGGCCTTCTAATTCTTATTTACTTTAAAACCTTATAACTATACGTGTGTATAACATTTGCATCTTACTTCATACTTGTATACGTGAATCTAAATGTGTATATTAGTTATATAATTACATCTCCTGTCAATTATTAATTCCACTCGTAACTAGCCTTCGGCTATCATCTGTATTTGCAACCGTTTCTTAATATTATCCGGATATCATCATATCTTTGTACACGTAGATGATTTCCACCATTTTAGCAGCTAGGCACGCAGGCAGTTTTATACCAAGCTGGAGACTGGGCAGTTTTACCTATTATTTCTTATCTTTCTCTGTAATGCTTTTTTTATGCTTCTTTGCAATTCTTTGAAATTAGTTAACTCTTCCGCATATTCCCCTAGCTTCATTCACACATAGAAGTCAAGCCATTGTCTTTTGAGCGACTGACCATTATCTTTCCATTATAGCCATGTTCCAATTTCACTTGTCTTTGCACCTTCCATCCTACCTCCTTACTCCGTTTAGTTTTCTAGTTCTCCTGTACACCCCCTCCACCTACTCGCTTTCTTACTATTAACGCTATTTCAGTTTTACAATTTTCTCTAAGGCCTTTATTGTTTTCTGTTATTTCTTTTAAACCCATCTATTCGCTCATTTTTATATCTTACTAATTTTCAGACATTTGTTTATAATCCCATTTATTTATTTTTTGCGACACATATGCGTACACATATGGTCACACATACTAGTACACCTTCAGTGAAAGCGAATATAAGCCAAATGTCTTCAATAGAAGAATCTATTCTGTCTATATCATAATTAAACGCATTGTCATCAATACACGTATATACCAAAATGGCATTTGCGCACACGCATACATATAACATTCACAAACTAAATCTATCTCTGAAATATGCAACTTTTCATTATGAATTTAAAACTGCTGATATGCAAACGCAATAACCGCTGAAGATACGAATCCAGCCACTATTATCACTATACCTGTCAAATGAGCGAGTTCACTAAACTTACCCACTTTACCGTACAGGTTATCTGAATCGCCATTTGAAATACAGATTTATCCAGCAACACACTGGGCATAATCAAAACACACGTACACACAGTGTGAGATGGATACACTGTCTCCTTTTTATATTTTTACTTTCGCGCATGCGCGTTCCTAGTCTTTGATTTTATCGACTATAGAATATAGTAGATCAGTTGGGCACCATGTAGGAGAAAAATAGTACCATGACGCAATTCATTCTGCCAGAAATTTGGAACCGATGTGCTGTACTTCTTGGTATTCGCACCGGAAATTCCAATACGAATATTTCAGAGTGTTTGGGTGTCAATCAGAAGATAGTGCATAGGATTCGGAAATAGTAGGATGAATCTAATGGAGATTACGAAGTTACGGTGGCGCGGAAAACTCACGCTGATAGTTCTGATAAGAAAAGAACTGCTGAATTTGTTGGTGAGTTCCAGACCATGATTGACAACGATCCCTCTAAGTCAATCAGATGCATCTCAAGAGACATGGGAGATTCTGGCTTTCTGTTCAGGCTGGCAGTGCACGAAGACATTCGGTATTCTTCATATAAGATAAGAAAGGGCCAATTTTTATATCCACTGTCATTAAGGAGATAAGGAAAGACTGTGCTATGAAGCTTTTGAACAAACTCAAGCATCCCATACAACCAAACATGCTTTAAATTTTTCCAGATGAGAAAAATTCCTGCCAGGATCAGACAAACAAGGACAGACAGACGGATTATGTCGATTATATCGACCCCAGTGCGTAACTGGTACTTAATTTATCGACCCCAAAGGATGAAATGCAAAGTCGACCTCGGCGGAATTTGAACTCCGAACGTAACAGCAGACGAAATACCACTAAGCATTTTACACGGCGTGCTAACGTTTCTGCCAGCTCGCATCTTTTAGTTTCCGTCTACCAAATCCACTCAAAAGGCTTTGGACGGCCCGATACTATGGTAGAAGACAGATGCCGAAGGTGCTACGCAATGGGATTAAACCCAGATGTATGTGGTTGGGAAGCAAGTTTCTTACCACAGAAGCACGTCTACGTTTAAAACTCCCATACAATTCCAAATAGTCTTTCTGCCTATGAAAATTCGCTCTAGAAATTAATTTAGTTTATTGCAGTTGTAGATCATTTCCCGCGGGGTGTCGGCAATAATTGTTGCAATGCTTTACTTTTCATGCACACGTTCACATGTTAATTTCGAAAATAATATGGATTAATTTCATATCGTATTCAGAGCACCATTTTTGAAGCATAATATTCCAAATTCAGGTCATTAACCTCTTTGTGTTATTTCTCTTACATAGTTTTATAAACAATTATGCAAATTATCCTTTGAAAAGAACATACGAAATACTTCATGCTATGTTATTGAACTGTACTCAACTGAAGTTGTCACCTTAGCAATTAATGTCAGATTCTCCCGTCCCTTGTATGTAAATTATACACATATCTACTTATATACATATATCTATACACACACGCATGCATACATACACAAACACACACACACACAGTATTCATTTGTCAAATAAAAGAAGCGTTTGTGTTCTAAATACCATCGACGTACTAAATATACGTGTTTCGCTTCGAAGTCGGTTCGCAGCGGAAGTGTGCTACTGGGGCAACTCTCTCATATCATTGGCTGTTAAAATGCCTGCAAGTCATAGGCAGGCGAGGTAACTCGCCACCAGTCACATCCAGTAGCGATAACATTTCACCATTTTTGTGATTTATGAGCCTGAATTGTGTGGGATGTGCGGTCGATATCATTTACAACGCTAGCACTGCTTTTAATTCGTAATTAAATTTAATCTTACGTATGCACCGCAGCGATACGGTGAAGAAGGAAAACAATTGGTACGTGCAGTCGATAATATGTGTGTGTGTGTGTGTGTGTGTGTGTGTGTGTGTGTGTGTGTGTGCGAGCGTGCATGCGTGCGTGTGCGTGATTTTGCATTTATGTGTGTATCAATACGCTGCATTCTATATTCATAGCCATCTTCATTCTCATTCATCTTGTCATTCTTTACTCATTATTCCACATTACATTCGAAATTGTAGCAAGTTACTAGCTGTCATATTTGCATTGTATTATAGGGAAAAACATATTCTTTGCTATTGATATATGCCGTTTATATGTATTATATGTATTAACTACATTAATCTATAAGGAATTATACATCATATCATACGTATTGTATTATTTTATTTCGTATCATGTAATAATGATTTGTAGTGCATTATCTTGTACTGCAGTGTATTATTTTACCTCAATTTATATTACACTTGCGCAAACATTTTGTTACCTTAATAATCGTTCGTGCACACTGACAAAACATTTCTACAATTCATTAGATTTATCAAATAACCACACCGTTCTGCATTTACCTATCAACA
>NC_043012.1:47370610-47425610 GCF_006345805.1 Octopus sinensis
ATTTAATTTTTGCCACTATCATGAACTCAGTTCTCAATCTGAACACCTTACTGCATTAAATGAGAAGGACTGTCAGTTAAATTTACTGGTAAAATATTTACAACGAGCGTCCAGACACATTTGTTTCTCCAAATTAGAATGTTTGCAGCGACCCGAGTCCAGTGTAAAAGGCATTCCTCTGCAATAGCGCGCAGTGAGATAGTACCTACGAATAAATCTTCTGAAGCACTCAGGTATTCTTTTTATATAAAACTGAGTGCAATTTATTATTTTTTTACAGACTGATGGACCATAGCATTGTAAGAGAATCACGTGAAATCGTCCAATGTTATCCGTTTAAAAAACCCCTCTACTTTTGCTTGTATACAGCAGCTTCCCATTAATTTCTCACGGTGATAATAAGCTATAATATCGTTATTATTTTCATTGGTTTCGGCTCATCCAAATTAATGCTATATAAGAATACACAAGAGGAATTATCATTTAGATCTTCGTAGAGTTGACAATGTTTAAGGGACCTAATCAAGAAGCATTCTCCACGAGGAAACTATTAGAGGAATTAGTGTATATCGGGTGCATAAAAGACGAAAACAAATTAAACTTAAATTAATAATTTAAGATTAATAATTAGATTGGGAAAATATTTTCTTAGTCGATGCATAATAGATTTTCAGCTGGTTCGATATTCTTCTGAGTACATCAGGAAAGCATAGATAAAACTATAGAAGAATGTGTACGGATGAAAGAATTCGACAGTGAGAAACCAAATCTAGTAACTGAAATTAATATTAAATCTTCACTAATGCTATTTTTTATTCTGTGCTGATTATTATTTCTAGTTTGATTTCTTCTCTAGGGTATGCATTAAAGGTTACCTGTTGTTCGTTACGTAGAGCACCTAGCAACAATTCGTCTCTCTTAACAAATAAAATAAATTTGCAAAGACAGATGAAATGCCGCTAAGCATTTTGCCCGATATACTAACGATTCTTCCAGCTGGCTCCTGTGGCTACTTTTATATTGCATACCATTTTGTCCTCAACTGAACGTTTGAGAAATATATCGATACATAATATGTCAGTTTTTAAATTATAAAATATTGATAAGTTCTACTAAAACCTTACATATAATACCTTGTTGCCGTTTTCACTCAGATACCTATTGGCAAGTAATGGCAAGTAATGGCAAGTATTTATTGACCTTTTTCTTTCCTTTAAAAATTGGCACGAACTTTCCGGACTACCCGATATATTTTATATAAAGCTTAAACCTTATTAAATGCTATACTTTTATGCTGTTATTTATTTCAACTTCCTTTTTCATAAATGTATAATAATTTAAAGAATTCTTCAAATGCCCTTTCGTACTTCTTTAGTTTTTGAAATTTGATTTTCCATCAAGATGGAAATATGCATTTGGGAATCGATCCATACACTGCATACGCAGGCACGCGTATGTGAGTGGGTGGGTGTTTCTGGGCGCCATTTACAGAAACTGGGAGAGAACCGCTAAAAGGATTGGTTTTCTATTAATATGTATATATATATATATATATATATATATATATATATATATATATATATATATATATATATAATTATGTGTGTGTCTGCATTTGCGAAATTTATCTCAAAATGTTTTTCGCTGCACACGTATAGATCTAACAGAAACAATTTAGGAAATGGATTTGATTAATCGACAAATTTAGTCAGTTCTATTAATGTATGAATTTTAAATTCTTATTGGGAAATGAAGGTAAATTCGTAAATTAATTTCTTAATTTTGTCTTTGATTAAATCTCGATTTTAACAATATTTTAGGTAATATTTTGTTTTAGTTAATTTTGTCATTTATTTTGCGATAAATGTTAGACACTATTAGAATTTCATGAATATGATAAATATAGAACTGGATTCGTCTCTCATGAATATATCATTAATTGTTTTAGTACTTGGACTTGTTTGCATGAAGAGGCTTATGAACAAAAAAACATCCAGAGAGTGAAATATAAAAAATTTAAGAACCTGAGCTATACTTCGAAAGACATATATCTCTTCTGTTTCCCAGTAAGAATGACTACGTAAAAACATTTTTTAACCTGTAGTATCTTATTTCTGTTCGGTCCCTTAGGTTTTCTTTTGGCTGGGAGTAAAATACAACTGACATACAAAACCTTCAACCATAGTCTTCGGTCGAAATCGGTTTAGTCAAAACGTTGATTATTGAAATATATAGTCAAATGCAAATTATAAAAGTTCCAAATAAGTTAAATACAAAAACAAAATTAAAAACAGCAATTTAATGTCTTGTAACATCACACTAATGGCATATTTCAAGATATTAATTTCAGAATTGAATTCGTGACATTCAAATGAATTTTACTTAATAATGGAAAATCATTGATGTATTAATCTGACATGACTGTCAGAAAAAAGTACCGCAATATCGTAGTTATAACTGTCACATCCTTATCGTAAGATGGATTTAGAATTCGAATCTACAGTCTGTAATGTCATTTTCTCTCATCAAATATTATGGATATATTAATCTAAACTTTAATCAATATAGAAAACGATATGGAATTCTCATGTTTTAATCATTGACTATTTTACTTTTCTGAAAGCAATTACAATTGAAAAAAAAATAAATAAAAATAACCATTAAACCAAAAATAAAGTACTTTATTCATGTAAGGAATGTATTTATATCAACAATGTGATAGCAAATATATCAGAGTCCTTTGATCATGAAACGCTTTGTAAATGGCTATGAATAAGAGGTAGGTGTGTTGGAAATATTTGCATCTCCTCTTTCATGTTCTACTATATAATACCATCGTGTAGATTTGAGTCTCGATCTATCTGTTGTGATATGAAATAAAATGCTACGTTTCAAATCTCTTGGGTCTGTATTAATACACAAGACAGGCAATTATGAATAGTTCAGTTGATTTCACTGTACCGACGAAAAACAATAGTTTTACAAATGAAAACTGAATCAATATTAAGTGGCTAAATGGAAAAATATGAAATTTAAATAAAAAATGAGTGTAAAATGGAGGGAGACGCTGTCTTTCTGGAAATACGTCATGAAATAATGTTGATGAAAATATTTACTGTACAAAATTGTCACTAACTATATATATATATATATATATATATATATATATATAAACTTTGGTAAGTCGCAAAGAGAATTTAGCTATTATGATCGTCAATTTATGATCAAAAGAGTCCAACAGCGGCAATTCTTCCCCAGTCCGTGTTCAGCATATGCAGGACAAAAATATCCTAATTCTCATTTTCTAGGACGGCGACACACGATGAGAAGACTATTTCAAAACTAGTTTTAGCTACTCAAGTGATCACATAAACAAGCTATTTTGTTCGATCATATGTATAACATATTGCCATCGCCGCCTTTTTAGTATCTTACCTCTTTTTAATGAGATATGAATTGATACCAGTTAGGTAATCAAGATAAAAATCCGACATGTGCACATTTTCTGAAGTAGCAAACTGGATTCCATAAATGAATGCTATATTTCTGTTACAATGTTAACTGACAAAGAAATCACAGTTATTATTTTTTTATGAGCTGCGATCTATGAAAAAGTTTTCTTGTCATTATGTATATTATAACGATGATAAACAAAGAAATGGAGCAAAACAGTAGATCAATGGTAATATATAATTTTAAAACCACATCTGATTGTTGGGAGGAAAGCGATTGTCAATACAACACGAACATCATTGTTAAAGCAATAAAACTGTTATTACAATATTATAATATTTTTTTCATTGATTCTGTAATTGACTTATAGCGGCCTACTGTGATATAACACCGATAACCATAAAATTCTCTAATTTACTTACAAAACTTTCGGATTTCATCATATTTCCATAGAATAAGAATAAATGTTACGAAAACGTAGTTGTTGTCGTTTATATTAGTAAATTTTAACTAACAACGCAAATATACCGATTTATTGGAAGCAAACATAATCTAAAAATAAATTTCAATAATATTATTTGACATCAAACAAATTACATTTTTATTGCAACCACTAAAATCGCAGACAAGACTCCCCATAAGCTTAGAATAACATATAATTCATTTACTGCATGGGTTATTTTTCAAAGGAAAATATTTAATAGAATCATAATGACTAATACAAAGTTAAGAGAAAAGAAATGAATGGACATGACATTTGTATATTGCACTTCAAGTACAACTACGGTGTTTAGAATTTGTTTATATATGCAATTGAAACACAGTCAAATACATTAGATTGTGTCAAACAAAAAAAGAATTTCCATTACAAACAGGTGTGAAATATGACATTATTCTTCATGTCTTCGATTGACTTTATGTTTGCTGCAACATATTGTCAGATATCAACCTAAACAAGAGCATAATTATTAAGTTTTTACAATGAATATCAACTAGCCAAAACCTTATTTTCACGTCTTTCGTTTATTATCACATTCTGAATATTAGGTTGAGTATACTGCGACAGAATGGCAATACGCCATAAGAACAGGAACTTGTTTGATCGAGAAAATATATTCTTCTTGTAATGTAATTGTATAATCTAAATGTAACTTTGATGCTTGGCACAAATAAATATATTGCAACAATATGGAGCACAGTGAATAAGATTTACTGCCAGATGTCTTCACCAACATCTTCAAGTCTGCAGTTTATTTTAAAATAATACAGCAGCAATTTTAGTAATAACATTCACAGTAATTGTGTAAAAGGCTGAGGGATAACAGAACAGAAGAAAACGAAAGAAGTGATTTAACATGTCTTTATTCCAGAATATGTGACTGAGATGTATAAAGAGACATGAAGTTATGATACAATTAGTTGTGCATTAAGAGTCAAACAGGCAATATTAAAAACCTCAATAAATATTGTTGAATGTACACAATGACTTAGCTGTGTTTATATAATAACACTTAGACTGATTAGACTGATGAGATTTTCAACAGATTCCAGAAAAGCTCTCTTCAAGAACGAAATATCGTAAATTTATCGCTAAATATATCAAACTGTCGATGCATAAGTGAGTGATATAAGAGTACGTAAAGATAAATATCACCATTGCATCTCTGTTTTTAAACAGAGATGCAATGGTGATATTTATCTTTAGGTACTCTTAAATGTTAGTTAATGCCGTAGTAGATAAATAAATATTTTGTACGAAAATGCAACGCCATTTGTCTATGAATTCACTCCATGTCTTCAAATTTACAAACTATTTCTTCTCCAACAAAATTTAGGTAGTATTTGTATGTACGAAATTAGTGATGAAAAAAACCTTAGAGTTTTACATATTACATATATTTATTAAAATAGAAGTAATTATGTTCTTTCATTAACGGTGAGAACCATTATGAAGTAATTGCTGATTTAATTTATTTATCTTTTTTTAATGTAAAAATGTTAACATGAACGAATATATTAGGTAAACAATTCTCTTTATGCTGATTACTTCAGATTTCGTAATTGAGATAATTACAGGAAGCAGGAATATTTCATTGAATTGCGTATAGTAGAGGGCTTGCTCGTAAAATATTAGGCAGTGAAAGATTAACATTAACATACAAAGCATTCAGATATTTTGATACCGTGAATATTTCTAATACGTTCCAAAGAGATTCCATTACGTCGATCAACCTTAACCCGAATTTAAAACTGCCATGGGGCACATTTGGCATTATGAAAGTGTGAGTGAAAGAAAAATATAACAACTTGTTTTTTTTTTGTTTTTTTTTTTTGTAAACGCATACTCTGTTTACCTGCATATATTTGGATAAAAAACCGAGTATCTCTAGAGGCCCAGAAAGACCCGAAGTTATTCTTGAATAAACTCTGAAAGAAAAAGTAGTTTAACAACAATATCGGATGGCTACTCGAAAGAGATGTTGCAGTACATCAAAGAAATAAAGTTTCAATGGTGAGAGTAAGATCAAAACCCTCCAGGAAGCGAAAGAACTAGGACAAAATCTTGTACGTAACTGGAGTCTCACATGAACGTTTATGCGCAAGACATAAATGGAGTTTAAAAATACCAAATTTGTTTCTGTTTGTAGATACGATAAACGAATTCACATGGCAAAAACTGAAGGCCAATTGCATATTAAAATTTCCCTCTTTTTATCACTTCACTGTGTCTGTCTTTTTCCCACCCACGTTATTTCTTCTGTCTCTCTGTCTCTAACTCTCTCTTTTCTCTCCCCACTTGACCGGTGTTCGGCCAAGCCTGACCTTTGTTTCTTGGGTCAGCCGCTGTCCATGCAACATCTATATTCATCCCTGTGCCTGTGAAATCTTGTATCCCTGCCTTAAGGCTTTACTTCCTCACACACCAGCCTAATTTAATTCGTCCTTAGACAAAAGACACTTCTTGTTATGTCCTGTTATTTGTATTTGTGTAACATTCTCCGTTTTTGTCCGTCCTTGTTTTAGTATACATTCGCTGCTTTCTACCAAGGAATTTAATGCTCTTAGCTTAGTTTTTCCTTGGGACTGGCCAGATTGGAGTAAACAAAACTCCGAATGACCAGCCCTTGTTTTCTTTGTAAGGTCTATCTGGATGTTTTGCGTTCTTGTCCTATGAGCAGGAGGTGAAGAGTTACAGTGCGGAATCGAAAAATATATTTGCCAACTAAATGTGGAGGACCCATAGAGGACGATGTTACTGTTGTTTTTAGCACCAGGAAGACATCTTCTCCAGTTGACTAACGACACATCAGTAACATCGTCCTCTATAGAACCGCCATATTTAGTTGGCATGCATATGGTATATGTATATATATATATATATATACATATGCATATACATATACATATATATATATATATATATGATATATATATATATATATATATTATATATATATATATATATACATATGCATATACATATCGTTAATCTTATATTTAACTGTCATATGTCCAAATTTGGCCAAATGCATTTTTCCAATGTATAATTTTGGTTGCAATAGCCGTTTCTTTTGGAAAAAATAACATATCTCTAATTGGTACAGATGCCAAGATATAAACATTTTCCAAGTGTTGTACAACAGTTTGGTAGTTTTCAAAAGTGTAGTAAGTTCCACATACGACGGTTTTACAAATATATTTATGGCCGAAAATATCATAAAGGCATGGAGTTACGATTTTATGCACCCGACTAAGTATTATTGTTAAGCTGAAACTGTTGCTAAAATACAAACAAATGGAATGGTAAAACTACTTTTTGCCGTCCTGAAAATGCAACATTTTCGCTTACGACACTTTTGCATGACAGCAACGATATATATATACACACACACACACATATATATATATATATATATATATATATATATATATATATATATATATATATATATATATATATATATATAGAGAGAGAGAGAGAGAGAGAGAGAGAGAGAGAGGGAGAGAGAGTGTGTGGTTGTATACTGTCAACTTAACGTGACAGTAAGTGAACTACATCACCGCTGTTTAGCCCTAGGAAGCATCGACGCTTCTTGTCGGCCTCGATACACTTCCGGCTATACAGCGGTGGTGTAGTTCCCTTACGTTAAGTTGACAGTATACAACCACTGTATCGCCCCACCACCGTACATATCTCTATGAGATATTTAGAAATTTAATATATATATATATATATATATATATATATATATATATATATATATACGAGGGTGTGCTGAAGAGTCCCAGGCTATAAGAGTGTTGCGGAGGCCTAGCTGGAGCTCGGAATCATCCACAAGGATAGCAATAATATAGCCATGTCAAACGTTGAAGAAAGCGCCTCATGAAGTAATCTCCACTGAATGATCTTCCATGCAAAATCAGAATTGTTGTGTGTTGTTTCTAGTAAACTGACGGACCACATAGAGTATTTTCAAATCATATTTCATAACACTTGTGTATAAAAAAATACTATTTTGCAATGTTTTTTTTAAGTAGTCAGCAAAGGGGCTTTATTGTAAAACATTTGCGATATATATTTTAGTAATACTATTCACTATACTGTACTCCCTTCTCAGTAAACATACAATTCATATTCTTTCTTTTAATGTATTTTTGTCTATCTAAATACTTTTTCCGCTATTAATTCAAGGAATTGTCTGAAACTTCATATCCAGATTTTGATTTTCATATTCCTATTACAGAAGCTCTATAAACACATCGATAAAGATATTTCATTTCATTCCATCTTTAACCATTCATATATGTATATATGTTTAAAAGAACATTCCCATTAGGTTTCACCTTCTTACGTTTGTCTCTGAAGGCAAACGTAGCATTTTCCTTCAACGAGATTTCGCTGAGTGGCTGAATGTGTGCTATGAGTCGGAAGAAATCAGATGAAAGGGCCACAAGGTATGGCCATTAAGCATTACTTTATGACTGCATTGCAGTTCCTACGAGAGTGTGCTTTTCCTCTAATGCACAGTTCGTAGCAGTCCGTCAAAGCGTTGACCGTAAGCTACAGATGATGAACAGTTATTTGATCAGTAAAAAAGAAAGAAAGAAACTAAATGAATTTCCTAATAAGAAATACATACCATTTGTAAAAGCATTTGTTCATAGACTGTTCTTTTCATTTTTTCATTTTTTTTAGCTGCTTCCAACAGTCATATACTTGCTAGAGGAAGATAGCATCAGAGATATATTTTTGTTTGTTTTCATAAATTGACTACATTTTTCGACCTGTCAGCACTAAAAGAAACATTTTAATAGCATTACTTAAATGTTATTTAAAACATCAATCTCTGCATTTATGTACGTGAATATATATGTGTATGTTTGCGTGCGATACGCATGTACGCCTGTGGTTGTTGCATATTTCTCTTTCACTTTCTCTCCTTTCTAGTTTTCTCTCAATCCTGACACATGCGTGTTTGTGTGTGCGTATGTGTGTTCGTGAGTTTATCGATGTATATATATGTATATATATATATATATATATATATATATAATATATATATATATATATATATATATATATATATATATATATATATATAGCTTGAAGCACCATCACACACTGACACACATATATAAGTGAGTTTATGCGTGCACGTGTGTATGTGTATGCTAATTTTTATGTGACTGTACGTTAGTGATTCCATGCATCTGTGTCTTTGTTATAGATAATAATGTATATAGAGGAAAATATACATTTCTACGTGCAGTTTGTAGCAAACATTATTAATGCAACAGTTCACCGTTTCTGCAGACATTCAACAGCATTTTATTAACATGCTGGTGAGAAATCGTACAGTCATATTCAATCAATAACATTGCTTCCAATCATCTAGGGAAGAAATATCCAAACATTCGACAAAATAATCAAAATCTATCATGGGCAAGCATTTGCTGAAGCTACGGTTCTTTCATTTCTCACGCTCATCTTCCACGCAGATCGTTTAGACGGATCTACAACTCTGGGTAAAATAATGAGGAAGATTGATCACTTTGTATTTTCATTGATAACTGTAAGTCACAGTCATCCAAGACCCGAGCATTCCGACTAATGTGGCGTCAACATTTGCAAGTACATACGCAGAATCACTTAATATTGGGACAAAGTACTGTTTGTTTTGCGTTCTTCGAGGAGAACTTTATCGCGCACATTTGTGGCTTCGGAATCAAATACTGGAAACTGTTATAATCCACTTTGTTTCTCTCCTTAGATTTTTTTTCTAGTATCTACGTTAGGAATGTTTGTTAAAAAGGTTAATTAATGTAGATGGTGAGAATGGCCATCACGAAGGAACTTCGATCAAGCTTATATACGTAATTCAATTCGGAAGACCCTGGTGAAAGTGTACAGGACTTTTCTTTTTGGTTATGTGGATAATCAAGTATGTGGTTGGCAAACGGTATTGGTTACAGAAAGATGTCATCTACTTCATTTCTTTTGCAGATGATTAATAAAGAACAAAAGTAACCTTTCTTCGTGGGGATTTTAGACACAGACAGCAATCGACTGAATAGCCTAACGTGAATGAATTTCAATATGAAATTTATAGCCTGATATTGCAACAGTTCACAAGGATAAATCTAGAGACACACAGCTAACGTTTCCCCTGCAAGTTCGAGGTACAAATAGAATGAGAAAGCATTCAATATTCAAACGTGCAAACTTCATTTAGTATTCTTAAATAGATGTGAAAATGTGTAAAGGTGATACGCAGAAATATCGACAGTTGGCCTCATGATGATCTGAAAGAGATAAGTTTGGTGCTTAGAGTTAAGATGTTTTTTGGAACATTTACCAAGACAAATAATTTTGGTAAAATACCGAAATTTCAATATCAACATTTCAGGTGATGTGAACGTGTCGTCTGGTCCCCCAATATATAATCAGTTGGTTTATCTTTCCTGGGGATGACCTCACACGGTAGTGGGACCATCATTCAGAAGCTACAAGGGCTTTGACGAATGTGGAACAAAATCTTAGCAATTATTTTCCCCAGAACGACTCCTATCTGGTATAGCAATACTTGTCAGAGCACCAGGTATGGGGAAAACGTCAGGCAACCACCCAGACCACAATATTTTGACATCACAGTATGCGCATTGTGGATATGGCCTAATTTGGCTTACTAAGTGAATCGTGTATATCCCTGTATGCAGCGAATATGAATAGGCTAAAAATATGCCAGTAACCAGGTTCAACCAGTTCAGCTATGAAACGATCTGCGCTGGTGAAATATTTCAGCGAACGAAAGAGCAATGTGACAAAAGACCCTGGACATACGTCCATGCTGCATCGCTCGATCGAGACATCTGGCGTGGAAGGCTTGAATTGGTCCAGTCAGGCCACACAACAGGATGATGATGACGATGATGATGATGATGATGATGATGATCGTGGTGGTGGTGGTGGTGGTGATGGTGATGATTATGGTGGTGGTGATGATGATGATGATGATGACGATGATGATGATGATGATGATGATGATGATGATGATGAGGATGGTCAAGTCCCAGAATATGTAGGTATACAGAGCAGAGAGTGAAAGTGGAAGAGAGCTTGCTTTTGGCATGATGTATAATCCGGCAAATGTGGGGAAACCGTATTGCTTTTACGTAAATGACGTGTTTCATTTCATTTACAGACAAACCAGTCTCATGTGCGTTTGTGCACGTTTGATGAGAGTGAAAAATATGCTTTCAAATCATGAGCACATTATACGTGTATTAATGCTCTTCGGGGATATGCACATACAGAAATATACACTAATATACGCCACACACACACACACACACACAAATATACTTACGGGCATTCATTTTTATATTCCTATATGTGTTTCTAATGTTCCTTCATGTTCCTTCCCTGCCACTCTCTCACTCTCTTTATACACACACATATACATATATACTTACATAGATGTATGTATATAAATTCATGCATATATATATATGTGTGTGTGTGTGTGAGAGTGTTTTTGTGTATGCATATCTATATACTCGTACGTATGTGCATAAATCCATATGCCTACACATACAAACGTACATATAATTACATACGTAACTAGATGTAGATATATTGCATTTATAAGCCTTGATTTAATTTTGAAACTTCTCTAACCTATTTCCTATCAATGAAGTTCATAACCTAATCAAAATGGTGGTACGTTACTGAGATACGTATGTCCGTCTCCTTTCCTCTTCAAGTTAAATGTACGTTTGATGTTAATCGAATTAGCCAGGAGAGGAATGTTCTATCCTAACTTGCCTTAATATATTTATAAAATTTTCAGCTGTGTACAACACACTATACATATCTCACTGGAGTAAGTATGACACAAGCTAAAAAGATGCGATTTCTCAGAATTCGGAGTTGTATATTATCTCTGCATCTTACTTGATAGACTATGCTTACGCGCATGCGCGTGAATAAGGAAAGGAAATTGTTCGAACTATTGTGAAATGTACGTGTGTATGTGAGTGTGTGTTTGTGTGTGTGTGTTTGTGTGTGTTTGTGTGTGTGGTGTGTGTGTGTGTGTGTGTTGTGTGTGTGAAAATCTATATATATATGAATTTGTTTTGTAAGATTCTTCATGTGAAATCCTAACTCGAAACTTATGTTCTTATACTTAGGGACTGTCACATTTTGCCAGTTAAACACACTATTTATTTGGTATTTAGTTCAGCTATATTATAATAGATATTATTATTATCATAATTATTTTTTTATTGCTACTACCAGAGACAGCCGGCGTTGCTTGGGACTAAAATGACATAGTTTTTTTTTATTGTTTTACTTATTTCAGTCATGTGACAGCGGCCATGATGGCACACCGCCATTAATCGAACAAATAGACTCTGTGAATTATTCGTTGTCAGCCGAGTACTTATTCTATCGGTGATTTTGCCCAACCACTTCGATACGCAGACGTAGGCACAAAAACATCGGTTGTTTAATGAAGGTGGGGGTACAAACACACAGGCACATATATATGTGTGTATATATATATATATATATATATATATATATATATATATATATATATATATATATTTATATACACACACACACACACACATATATATATATATATATATATATATATATATATACTTATATATATATATATAGTTAATCCAAACATGAAAACACAAACAGTAAACACAACGCGAGGCCGCGGAACAATTATAGTATTATTGGACGCTCAGAAAGGAAGGGAAGGAGGGTTTAACGTTTCGAGCGGAGCTCTTCGTCAAAACATAGGAAGAGGAAAGATCCAAAGAAGGGAAGAATGAGGAAAAAAATCGTCAACGGTACACACGCGGTCACCTCTCTCTCTCTCTCTCTCTCTCTCTATATATATATATATATATATATATATATATATATATATATATATACATATATAGGCGTAGGAGTGGCTGTGTGGTAAGTAGCTTGCTTACCAACCACATGGTTCCGGGTTCAGTACCACTGCGTGGCATCTTGGGCAGGTGTCTTCTACCATTGCCTCGGGCCGACCAAAGTATTCGACCCGAGTGAAATTGGAAGACGGAAACTAAAAGAAGCCCGTCGTATATATGCATATATATATTTATATATATATGTGTGTGTATACTTTTGTGTGTCTGTGTTTGTCCCCCTAACATCGCCTGACAACCGATACTGGTGTGTAACGTCCCCGTAACTTAGCGGTTAAGAAAAAGTGACCGATAGAATAAGTACTAAGCTTACAAAGTCCTGGGGTAGATTTGCTCAACTAAAAGCGGTGCTCCAGCATGGCCACAATCAAATGCCTGAAAAAGTAAAAGAGTAAAGAGTAAAGATATATACATACATACACACACGCACACACATACACACACATATATATATATATATATATATATATTATATATATATACATACATACATGTGGTTAAAATAGCCGCTTTTATTGTTTTACTTGTTTCACTCATGTGAATGCGACCATGCTGGACTACCTCGCTTAGTCAATCGACCCCCAGTATTTATTCTTTGTAAGCATAGTACTTCTTCCATCGGCTTCTTTTTACGTGGACGTAAACACAACAATATCGGTTGCCAAACGATGGTGGCGGTACAGACACAGACACACATACACACATAAATATAAGCATATATACGACAGTTTTCTCTCAGTTTCCGTGTATGAAATACACCCACAAGGCTTTGGTCGGCGTGATGCGATAGTATATATATATATATATATATATATATATATATATATATATATATATATACACACCTATATATATATATATAGTTAATCCAAACGAGAAAACACCAAAAAACACAACAGCGCGAGGACGTGGAATAAATATAGTATTATTGGACGCTCAGGAAAGAAGGGAAGAAGGAGGGTTTAACGTTTCGAGCGGAGCTCTTCGTCGGAAACATAGGAGAAGGAAAGATCCAGAGAAGGAAGACAGAGGGAAAAAAATCGCGAACGGTACACACGAGATCACACACACACACACATATATATATATATATATATATATATATATATATATATATATATATATATATATGTATGTATGAATGTATGTATGTATATATATATATATATATATATATATATATATATATATATATATATATAACAAATCAAATTGCGATAAAATAAAAATAATTATAATCGCTGGTATTACTAACACAAGCCATATATTTTTCATATATCAGTACACTAAGGCGAAATTTGTGCTAGGAATACAGAAGCTTGATAAATTAAGTGAAATGAAGATAAAAACATTTACTAAACCGGTAAATTCTCAGACTGCAGTTTCTTTCTTTTCAGCAATAAAGATAATTTATTTGCCCAGGGAGAATTCTTCAGTGAGACCCTGTTTTTCTGGGATCCTAACTCACTAGAAGCATGTGCGTCTAATGATTAACTCTTCCTAACTAATCATATCACTGCGCAGACTCCGAACGTCCCGACAACACTAGGGAATTCTGGTATAACGCCTGGCGCTCATAATTTATCGAGAAATATGTAAACAAATCAAATTGCGATAAAATAAAAATAATTATAATCGCTGGTATTACTAACACAAGCCATATATTTTTCATATATCAGTACATTAAGGCGAAATTTGTGCTAGGAATACAGAAGCTTGATAAATTAAGTGAAATGAAGATAAAAACATTTACTAAACCGGTAAATTCTCAGACTGCAGTTTCTTTCTTTTCAGCAATAAAGATAATTTATTCGCCCAGGGAGAATTCTTCAGTGAGACCCTGTTTTTCTGGGATCCTAACTCACTAGAAGCATGTGCGTCTAATGATTTACTCTTCCTAACTAATCATATCACTGCGCAGACTCCGAACGTCCCGACAACACTAGGGAATTCTGGTATAACGCCTGGCGCTCATAATTTATCGAGAAATATGTAAACAAATCAAATTGCGATAAAATAAAAATAATTATAATCGCTGGTATTACTAACACAAGCCATATATTTTTCATATATCAGTACATTAAGGCGAAATTTGTGCTAGGAATACAGAAGCTTATATATATATATATATATATATATATACATGTATGTATCTATGTATATATATATATATATATATATATATACATACACACACTCATACACACACGGTCACAGGAAGCAAACATTGGATTGAAGGAACTGAACAGTGGTATAAATGTCAACACAATTTTTTCTCCTTCCTATCTTCCTTCTTTCTTCCCTTCTCTATCAACACCCATTTCAGATACACAGTCATCCATACACACACGCGTACATACACTCACACACACACACATTGATAAAAAGAAATCCAGACAATTTCTTGAAAAGTGACATTTTGCCCCCGTAGGAGTGACCAGCTGGGTTTGCCATTTCAAAAAGCCAAGAAACATTTACTATTGAAAGACTGAGCAGCTGCAAAGATATCGACAATTTTTTCTACTTTCTCTCCTTCCTTTCCTTCTCTTTTTCTTTAACACTTCATTCAGATACAAACACACACATACACACACCCGCTCTCTCTTTCACTTTCTCCCCATTCCTCACCCTCTTGCACTATTTTATATCTCTACCCACCCCAACACACTCAATAATACCATAGAAAAAGACAAAATTCCTGCAAAAGTTCAATTTGACAACTTCACTAGAGTGGACGAAAGCGCTATATTATTATATATGATATATAAAAACATGTAACATAGTAATAAATATCTGTAAATATAAAACCATCCGGATTTCTGAGTAACTTATTTCTTCTAAAATATAATACCCGTACATCATCTCCAAACCTTCTAATATATATATATATATATATATATATATATATGTATAGATTATTATTATTATTATTGAGAGAGCAGTTCATGCCATCAAAGGGACACTGGGGTAAAATATACGAAGCCCAACATACCCATCATGACTACCCATCTGATAAGGGTACACCAGGCACATGCATCACAACCATATGTGCGCGACATGGTGATCTCATAAAAACATAAACAGCACATGAACTTGCAGGTGGGGCCCAGTTAGAATTTTCTTCTGGTTGAGTAGCCCATCTCGCTCAAAAGGTCCCTGAAGAAGGGTTGTTTAAGGATATTGAAAGAACCACCCATGTTTCCAGAGGTGAATTATTCAATCCCCAAAGAATCCCTCTCAACACATGGCTATGATGTTCCCCCACTACTTCTGCTCGTGATCAGAGATGTACATATCGTCAGCCACTAAGGGACATGCTCAACTGGTTAAAGTCAAACAACTGACAAGCAAATCTGTGGTATTGAGCAGAATATTTGCAGTAGCCCATCTTTTATACCAAGACAAATCAATGTACATGATAACACTTCCAATCAGTTAAGATCAGAAGCCATGAGAGCCACTGCCTGGTACTGCATCAGGGCATGTTATTATTATTTTTATTGTTATTGTTGTTATTATTATTATTATTATTATTATTATTATTATTATTATTATTATTATTATTATTATTATTATTATTATTATTATTATTAATATTATTGTTACTTTTTTTTTCTTCTTTCAGATTTGCTTCCATTTCTTGCCGAATGTCTTCCCGACTCCTAGGGCAAAGAAACTCATAGTATACGTTGGTAGGCCATTAAACCAAACTCAATAGTTCGTTCATTTAAAAAAAAAAAATTTTTTTAGGTTAAATTAACATACATGATCAGCAACAGTTCTCACATCGACAATGCTCTTCTCAATACGTGTGATGTACCAGTTAAGACAATCTTTTGCACTTCTTGCAGGGATGGTAACCCAGGGATCATTCTCATATAATTTTCGGTTCCCTTCTTGATCATTCCTAGTGCTCCTACGATTACTGGTATTGTAACCGCCTTGAGATGCCACATTTTCTCAATTTCAATGAGTAGGTCATTATATTTTCTGAGCTTGTCAAACTCTTTCGCTGAGATATTATGATCACAGGGGATGCTCATATCGATCAATAAGCAAACTTTATTTTTTTGGTCTTTTACAACAATATCTGGTTTATTGGCCTTGATGGTTCGGTCTGTATGTACTGGAAAGTCCCACAGAATGGTTACATTTTCTCCTTCAGTTACAGCCTCAGGGTGGTGATTATACCACTTGTCGGCAGTTTTGATATTGTAATGCGACTTATTAGCCAGTGTAGATATTGGCCAACTCTGTCATGTCTTAATTTATACTCCACTGGTGCTAAGACTTTACATCCAGAGATTAGGTGGTCCACTGTTCAATCATGTCGTTGCAGAATCGGCATTTTGGGTCTGCTCCTTTTTTCATCACATTGGCCTGGTAGTTCCGGGTTAATAGGCTTTGATCTTGAACAGCCAGGATGAAACCTTCGCTCTCTGCTTTTAGCCCTGAGCTCCGTATCCACTGATGGGTTTGCTTCTGGTCAACATCAGCTTGTTTGCTGCGGGTCACTTATTTGCCGTGCAGAGGTTTCTCCTCCCACCTATCAGCCAATTGCTCGTGCGCTTTTTTCATTGTCATCATTTTCACCTTCTTTGCAACAATAGTTGCCGTACTTCCCTCGGGTTGTTCAGTTTGGGTATCCTGCACGAGATCAATAGCAAATTTTTTGGTTTCCTTTATGATAGAATGAAGCTTCTTTCGTCTCTCGTGATTTTCCACGAGCTTTAGCATCCAGTCATTCGATATTTCGAGATATTTGGCCAGTCCAATTGTGGTTGTTTTGTAAGCTAGTTCAAATTGGATCAGGCCTCGACCTACTTGGGCTCTGGGAAGGTAAAGGCGATCTACGTCTACCTTTGGGTGGTGCATCCAGTGCGTAACTGGTACTTATTTAATCGACCCCGAAAGGATGAAAGGCAAAGTCGACCTCGGCGGAATTTCAATTCAGAACGTAACGGCAGACGAAATACCGCTAAGCATTTCGCCTGGCGTGCTAACGTTTCTGCCAGCTCACCGCCCTCTAGTATATACTACTGAAAGAGAAAGGGGGGGATAGAGGCGGAAAGGAAGAAGAAGAAGAAGAAGAAGAAGTAGAAGAAGAAGAAGAAGAAGAAGAAAAGAAGAAGAAGAAGAAGAAGAAGAAGAAGAAGAAGAAGAAGAAGAAGAAGAAGAGGAAGAAGAAGAAGAAGAAATGATCGAGTTATTGAGCGACTTCTTTTGAATTATGCTATTCGTTAAAACTTAAAGCTACATATACAATCTGTTCTCTATTGGAATTGGAATTTAATGCTGATTAATGTTATACTGTATTAAATCTGCTCTAAGTTTTCAATCGTATATAATACAAGAATTAGACACGGCCTTAACATTCGATCGTGGAACAAATTCTTACATCTATATTTTGGGTCATTTTCTTATTGCACATGTTCACGGGTCTAATTTGATATAGAAATACAGCGACCCTTATCTAACTCAGATTCATTGATACAGGCTGGAAGAAGAGCATCTTATCTTCAGTCCATGGGCCGATCGGAATAGGTGCAGCAGTTGGAACTTGACTTAATGTAATCCAGAAACAGGTAGTAGCGTTAAGCTTTACTCCGAAACACACACACATATTGAAAGATAGATGATGATGTGAAATTGCAACGGATAGTAGTATCGCCAAAAATATCTATTTTAAATTTAGTTAAGCGAATGAATTTTGATATATCAATACATATATTCTCAGAATGTTATGTAGCTACTTCATCGCCATCACTACCACATTTCCCAGTTACCGATGTCTCATTTGATCTATCAACAAAATATTTCACCAATTTCCCAAGATTGTTCTGCAAATAATTCAAAATATCTCGTTTGTTTTATGCGCGATTTTTATTAATACACTGTAATATTGTTTTCTCTGTCATGATGCATCGTGGTTACTGGTTTTCTTATTTCCGATTCAATCATGCGTCTTGGCTTCATCTAATATTAATGTGTAATTCTATTAGTAAATCTTCCAGCTGCAAACAGTTAGAGCAAACGACATCTCACTTCCATCACAACCAATACTACTAACGCATTTGCTGATTCTGTTTGTAGTAGCAGTAGTAGTAGTAGGAGGAGGAGGAGGAGGAGGTAGAGGAAGGAGGAGGAGGGGGAGCAGGGGCGGCGGTGAAGTGTCAGCAGGAGAGAGCGGGATTGAGGTAAGCAGCTAAGAAGCCACGTGTGACGAGGACGAATGTACCATATTACACCAAGATACGTTCTATAAATGTAATGGTGAGGTTTCGAGTCTCCACACGTACAATATAGTACGTGTGAATTCTGATGACGCCCTTTCATACTGAAGTAGAATTTTGTGGATCGATTATCCATAACAAATTGTCCAGTTCAAAATATTACTCTCGATGCCTCTCTCATATTTTATTCAATATTTCAATTACATAGTAATTTGTACAATCTTCTCTTTCGAAAGATTTAATTCTCGATTTTACCAGACGATTGCAAACGAGAGAGGGAAGGGTGGTTCACCACTGATAACAAACCATCGCTAAACAGATAATTTTCATCATCACAAGGCGGTGAGCTGGCAGAATCGTCAGCACGCCGGGCAAAATGTTTTGCAGCATTTCGTTCGTCTTTACGTTCTGAGTTCAAACTCCATCTAGATCGACTTTGCCTTTTATCCCTGTGAGATTGATTAATAAATTCCAGTTGAACAGTGGGGTTAAGCTAATCGACTTATGCCCTCCTTGGAATTGCTGGCCTTTATCCAAGATCTGAAACCAATATTTCTTTATAATTTTTCTATTAGCCAACGAATGAATTGCTGTACACACACATACTATAGAAATGTGTAAGTTTTAGGCCTAGGAACAAACACCATTAGATGTGATTGGTATGATGTATTTAGGCCTAGGAACAAACACCATAGATGTGATTGGTATGATGTATTCTGCTTCAATTAGAGATGACAATTGCTAATCTCGTAGCTTGACCAACATTTTGAAGTATGCGTTTAAAAAGATATGAGTCGTATTTTGTTAATGTGGTGGAGGCACATGTTATCGAATTGGGGTTATCGAATGGCAATTATTTTCTCGTGCCTTAAAGTATGTGTGTTAGCTCTGACAACGTAGTCTAGTGCTCCACGTATATTTCTTCAGAGGCCAATCTTATCGCCGGCAAGGCGACTGCTATGCCTTGCCTATGCTCCTTTCCAACACAAATCGATTCTGTGTTTTAAGCAAATGACCTTTGATTGCTGTTGCTGCCGGCGTCAACGCTTGCTTAACTAATTTGTTAATTTAGTTTGTTTTCCGGCTTGGTGTGTATGAAAATTGCGATCGGTTTCCAGTAAACAAGTTCCTGTATACAAATCGTTTTTTTTTTAATCATATAGATCCAAAATCTATAGTCTGTGAAGATGTGATTTTAGAATATGGATAACCGGCGATATACTTATTTACAGACTAAGTAAATACTATGTATATATGAATTAGATGATCTGTGAGTTTCGGTTCATGTCCATATTAGCACATTCGGGAAGCTCAGTCCGTACCTGTTAGAGAATTGGCAAAGTCTGGGCAGGTTTCTGAAGATTTGTACCTCATTCTCATGTCAGCTAACTTCATAGAATCCAAATGTCTATCCAGTATGGCGTTACAATCGTGGTACATTCCGCGGAAAACAAATGCATGATGAGGCATAGATAGCTACAAGTCTGACAAGAACTATTTGTTGCTGTTTACGCCCAGCGTCCTTAAATAACTCCCTTGTTTCTGAAGATAGTGTGTATCAAGACATCCAGGCTCTCGGGTACCATAAAGACATTCCTTTTCCTAGGTCGTGGTGCGCCTGGGAGGTGTGGAAACACCGTATCCACCGAAACTATGCGTAAATGTTCGTGAATCGGTGATTCTTCTCTAGCTATGAGGCCAGCCCATATATTGTGTCTTCCCATAAATAATACTGTTTTTTCACTTGCATGAAATTAAACTCGGAGAAGGCCGGGATAAGCTACGTGCACAAACTTGCTATAAAAGCTGGTATTAATTTTACATTGTACTTATTCTTAGTGAAAGTTTTGATGAGTGCAGTTCGATTTTAACAGTTATTTTTTCAAAGTTATAATGGGAGTGACAAATGAGCATATTCGTCATATTTTGCTTTGTGAGTTCGATAAAGGCAACATCACAACGGAAAGTGCGAGGAATATTAATGCAGTAGATAGCGATCGGACAATAAGCATAAACCAGTATCAACGGTGGTTCCAGAAATCGCAAGCCCGAAACTACAGCCTAGAAGACGAGGACGTTCTGCAAACTCTGGTAGAACAAAATCTTATAATAACTGTTGAGGAACTAGCAGGGAAGCTTGGATTTGGTCATTCAACTATTCATCGACATCTGCGTGCTACCGCAAAAGTCAGAATATTGGGTCAATGGGTTCCTCAGAAACTTTCCCAGTTTAATCGTGCACAGCGAATGAATGTGCGTTCTTCTTTGGTGTAACGTCTCACGAAACAGCTTAATTTGAACTGAAGAGTGTCTGGTACCGACATATGGCTTCTCTATAAAAATGTCAAGCGCCGATGACAGTAGGAAACAATTCCTTAGCCACCATATTCGAGAGACATTTCCCCATCTGATTATCATTTATTCCGCGGTTTTCAAATTCATTTGGATGGGAATAAAATGAATTATGTAGACGAGGTCAGAACAGTACTGGAGGAGAATTTTTCGCCACGGACAAGTGAATTTTGGAAGAATGGCCTTTCAAGTCTTCCAGATAGATATAAGAGCATTGTAAAAAATGAACGAGAGTATATTTCAGATAAAAAAGAACATTGTTTATCCTAAGTTAGAAAAGTGAAAGAAATATTTTTTAAAAACGCATTATTTATGTGACGGCCAAATATAACTAGTGACCTAAGGACGTTAAGCAGGTGACCTACTTCCGTAGTGTCCCCCAGCAATATGCACCCATATAGCTCTTCTATGTAAGGTGATTAAAGGGAAAGAGGAAGGGTAGAAAGACCTCCTTATGTTATTTGTACGCAGAAAGAGGTATCTGACCATTTTTCTGATTGTGGATGTTTCAACAATAGTGCTGTAATGTTTGTTTTTGTTTATATTCACTGAGATATCTCCAACTCATTTGGCGTATTTATTTAAGATGTTGCGTGTGTGTTGTGATTTCTGAATGGTTTTCGAAGGTGCTGAAAAGCTATTGGCTAATGTAGTTACAGTGCGTGATGCTTGTATGTCGGTGTAGATGATCCATTCATTTTTATTGTTGGAGTTCGTAAAAGTGTAATTAATTTCTTTGTTTTTGTTCATGTTGGGCGTATGGCAGCACTGCTGTTTTGTGCTTGGAAATGTCGCGTCTAGGATATTAGTGGTAGTAAAGGGGTTGGTGGTGCTGATTGCATTGGTGGGTCGGTGTTGGTACATCGATGCTCAAAAGTCTCATTTATTTATTCATACCTGCCGGTTATTGTGTAGGTGTGTTTCAGTCTCCAATGTAGCTTATTTCAATGATCCTAAATAAGAAGGTTCATGTTATGGAGTTTCATTGTATTTTGTTTTGCTGTTGTTTGTGGACTTCCATTTGATGTAGTTGTTGATGTGCTTCTTGAGTATTTTGTTGCTATTGTAACTGCTGCTTAAAGTTTTCTAGCTGGAGCTGCAATTAATGTTGCTTACGTGTTGTTGTTGTTGTTGTTGCTGTTTCTGTTGCAGCTGAATTTATAGTGCTAGCATTAGGCATAGCGTTGGCATAGCTTCCAGGTTATGTAAGTCTCAACTCTGTCGTGTCTGTGAATAAATTCCTCCAGGACTGGGCAGCCAGAGATAATATGATTTATTGTTTCTTGTCCATCTCTACATATATCCTGCAGTTACTTGTTGTGTTTCTTTTCATTATATGTTTTTGGTAATTTCTGGTGGGGATGCTTTGGTCTTGTATTGCACTTAAAAATCCTTCAATCTCTGCTTTGAGTCCTGAGCTTCTCAACCACTGACATTCTTAACTTGTTTTTGAGGCAGAAAACTTTGATTTAACTAAAATTTCCACAGTTGTAGAATCGAGGCCTTCGACCTTCAGCTACAACAAAAATTTACAAAACTCCTCTGATCACTTTTAGCTCGAATAACATTGTCGAATGTCTCAGGTTTATCTTTAATCAGAATCAACCCTAATCCGACCTAATTTTCTCTAGAGAATGTTTAATTCCTAATAACTTACAAAAAGGTTACCCTTCAGTTCTTAAGGGTTCCGTGGTGTGTTTCTGGGCTAAGGTTTTCTTTTTAGAAAATACTTTGGATATAACCGAAAATATCGATTTGTTTGACAAAAGTAATTTTTCTCAAAAGCTTCCGACGGATATTACGTTCAGAGTTAAAATTCCGCTGAGGTCGACTTTACTCTTTCATTCTTTCAGAGTCGATAAATTAAGTAACATCAAGTACTGGGGTCCATAGAATCGACTTAGCCCCTCCCTCAAAATTGCTACCCTTGTGGCAAAATCTTCTTCTTCTTCTTCTTCTTCTTCTTCTTCTTCTTCTTCTTCTTCTTCTTCTTCTTCTTCTTATTATTATTATTATTATTATTATTATTATTATTATTATTATTATTATTTTTACTGTTGTTGTTATAAGTATTATTATCATCATCATCATCATCATCATCATCATCATCATCATCATCATCATCATTCAGTGGTCTTATTTTTATCACGTGCTTTCACTTCACTATCGAGCGCAGTTCTGTGTGTCTTGGGTATGTACTGTGGATTGTTGTGATGCTCTAATGCCCTAATAGTTACTGTACTGAAAGTGTTTTACGTAGGATGTCTGCGGTGCCTAGTAGTGCAACTTTCTGTATGTTCTGGTGTTTTTGCTATGTATTTGCCTGAATATTTTTTATCATACCTAATATGCCTACTATGATAGGAATTGTTTCTGTTTTTAGATTCCACATTCTAGTTGACTCTATTTCCAAGTATTTGTATTTTGAAAGTTTCTCCATTTCTTTTAGAGAAACGTTGCCATCTGATGGTATTGATACATCAATTAGAAAGCATGTTTTTCTTCGCGAACTCTGGCAACTATATCTGGCCTATTGGCCTTAATTTCTCTATCTGTGTGTATTGGCAAATCCCAGAGTATGGTTGCTTTCTTGTTCTCTGTGACCTTTTCCGGTGTGTGCCTATACCATCTTTTTTCTGTTTTTATTCCTTAGTGTTGACATAGCTTCCAGGTTATGTAAGTTTCAACTCTGTCGTGTCTGTGAATATATTCCTCCAGTACGGGGCAGCCAGAGATAATATGATTTATTGTTTCTTGTCCATCTCCACATATTCTGCAGTTACTTGTGTTTCTTTTCATTATAAGTTTTTGGTAATTTCTGGTGGGGAGGCTTTGGTCTTGTATTGCAATTAAAAATCCTTCAATCTCTGCATTGAGTCCTGAGCTTCTCAACCATTGCTGGAATTTTTCTCTGTCTATTTTGTTTGCATTTTATTTAGTTTAATATTTGCCATGAAGGGGCTTTTCTTGCAGTCGTTCTATCATGGTCAGTTGCTGTTCTAGTTTTAGTTTGGATCTCATTTGTTTTATAGCTTTTGTTGTTTCTTCTTCTTCTTCATATTTATTAGGTAGTATGACTTCTTGTTTGTATTTGTCAGCTTCCTTAAATACTAGGAACATTTTTTATTGCTCGTGTTTTGTGGTTATTTGTATTTGTTTTCCTTGCTTCTGAGTTAGGTATTTTTGCAGTCTTATGGTGAACAGCGTATACCATCAAAGTAACAGTAGGGTAGAAATGCATAACCACCATAACTGCCTGTGTAATTAGGGTACACCAGGCACAAGTCTCACAAACTTATGTGCGTGACATGGTGAACTCATATCAAAATAAACTGCGCATGAATTTTCTGAGAGTCACATACCTCAGCTCGGTCAAAGGTCCCTGAACAAGGTTTGTTTAAAGATGTTGAGCGAAACACCCATATTTCCAGAGGTGAATCATTAAAACACCAAATAATTCTTGTTGACACATGGCCATGATGCACCCCTACTACATCTGTTCCTGATCAAAGATGCACATACAGGTAGCCAAGAGAAAATATGTACGTGGTAACACTTCCCATCAGTTTAGATCAGAAGCCATGAGTCAGGGCCTGGTATTGCATCAGTTCATTTATTATTATTATTATTATTATTATTATTATTGTTATTATTATTATTATTATTATTATTTTATTGTTTTTGCACAGCTTCTAACGCTGGAGATGTTCTAAGGTGTCAGCTGTTCACTACCAGCGCACTAAAGTAACACCCCTCATTTTTCGAGCGGTTCGAAGCAGTAGTGTTTTCTGCAAGTGCTCCACCCTTATTGCAATCCCTATTTGTTTCATGTACTTCTCAAAATTTTTACTTGATGTTCCCAAGGCTCCGACAATTATTATTACTACTAGCATATTTTTCATCAACCACAACTGCTTAACCTCCCAACTACCGACTTTTGTTGTTCCTACGTAGGTGTTAGTGTAAATGGTGTTTATGTGCTGGAAACAGTGAAATTTGACACTGGGATATCTTGCTGAGAGAGGAACCCAACATTTCTGAGTCGACATGATATTTTCTAATACTAAACGAAATTCTTGAAACCAAATTTTCAAGTTCTCTAGCCTGCAGTAAATTCGTCAACTTTCATGAATACTATTAAGTCTGATCGATAAACCTTCCGTTAAGCGCAGAATCATGTAAGTTATCTTCTTTAGATTGAATATAAACCAATAAATATGACCTTACGATTGGCTGTGTTGTAGGTAGCTTGCTTACCAACAACATGGTTCTGGGTTCGTTCCCACTGCGTGGCACCTTGAGCAAGTGTCTTCTACTATAGCCTCGGGCCGACCAAAGCTTTGTGAGTGGATTTGGTAGACGGAAACTGAATGAAACCCGTCGTATATATATGTGTGTATATATATTTGTGTACATATATATATATATATATATATATATATATATACATATATACATATGTGTGTATATATATATATGTGTATGTATATATGTTTGTGTGTCTGTGTTTGTTCCCCCCAACATCGCTTGACAACCGATGGTGGTGTGTACGTCTCCGTAACTTAGCGGTTGGGCCAAAGAGACCAATAAAATTAGTACTAGGCTTCCAAAGAATAAGTTCCGGGGACGATTTTCTCGACTAAAAGCGGTGCTCCAGCATGACTACAGTCAAATGACTGAAACCAGTAAAAGGGCGAATGTGTTAGTTAGACAACTGCATGAGTATGTGGCACGAAAGTAACAGAACTTCGAATTAACTGAAATATGTTCTCTTCAGTCTCTCTAAATGTCCTCTATTTTACCCTAGATTTCCAAGCGAACATCACCATACCGCAGGAGTGGCTGTGTGCTAAGTAGCTTGTTTACCAGTCACATGGTTCCGGGTTCAGTCCCACTGCGCGGCACCTTGGGCAAGTGTCTTCTACTATAAACCTCGGGCCGACCAAAGCCTTGTGAGTGGATTTGGTAGACGGAAACTGAAAGAATCCCGTCGTATATATGTATATATATATATATATTATATATATATATATGCGTGTGTGTGTTTGTGTGTCTGTGTTTGTCCCCCTAGAATTGCTTGACAACCGATGCTGGTGTGTTTATGTCCCCGTTACTTAGCGGTTCGGCAAAAGAGACCGATAGAATAAGTACAGGGCTTACAAAAGAATAAGTCCCAGGGTCGAGTTGCTCGATTAAAGGCGGTGCTCCAGCATGACCGCAGTCATTTGACTGAAACATATAAAAGAGTATACCAAAGAAAAATCAATGTACTTTATTTCGATCCCTAATTCAGTTGCAGTATTTTAATGATTCCATTTTATTGTTGTCGTCTACATTTTCAGGTTTAAGAAACAAATATTACTATCACTCCTACGCCTACATTTATCTTGCAATTCGACTCTCCTAAATGGCAACTCACACCTAACCATAAACCTAAACTTTAACGGTAAACGTAATTCTAACCTTAAATTAAAGTTCAAACTAAACCTAACCTTGTGTAGGTAACTTCATATCGTCGAATATGGATACGACGTTGAACCACACGCTAACGTAGCATAGTTTCTTTGTTTGTAATAAGTTAAGAAAAGGGTTTTAGAGTTATGTTAAACTTTAACTGTTAGGGTAACGGTTTAATGTTAGTTTTGGGGTTACTGCTAGGTTTAGGTTTATGAATAAGGTGAGTGTTTAATGATATATTTAGGGATAGGATATATGGTAATCGTTTAGAATTAGGGTTAATGTTAAGTTTGGACTGCATGCTAAACTTTAAATGGGTGTGTAAAATACACATTTAAATGCAACCTATTTACTTAATATTAAGACGAAGTAAAACTTATTATTTTAATTATTAATTATTTATATTGATTATATTTTATCAGTTGCGACGAAAAGAAAGGATGGAAATAATTCTTGACATAATCCAGATATATCTGGATTATGGCATTTGAAACTGTCATGCGAGATATAGGTCTGAGTGACCATAAGTTGATATATTTATGATAAAAATCTAAAAAATACTCTTATTCTCAGATAATGTTGTCAATTTTGCTATATTTCAACGAAGATGGTGATGTCTTTGTCTTCTGAACTTGCACTTAAAACTTATGCATTCCAATGTAATATTAGAGTACGGAAATTTTGCACAATTATTTGAATTTTGTTATATATATATATATATATATATATATATATATATATATAGTTAATCCAAACAAAAAAACACAAAAAGACACAACAACGCGAGGACGTGGAACAAATATAGTATTATTGGACGCTCAGGAAAGAAGGGAAGAAGGAGGGTTTAACGTTTCGAGCGGAGATCTTCGTCGGAAACATAGGAGAAGCAAAGATCCAGAGAAGGGAAGACAGAAGAAAAAAAATCGCCAACGGTACACACGAGATCATATATATATAATTTCAATCTATTGGAAAATCGGAAATTTTTTCTACATTATATAACGCTACTATACCAAAGGCCTATACAATGTATATCTGTAGGTGAAACTAGGTTGGAATAAGAACGGGTTGGAATAAGAACCAATCTTATCCGCCAGTCGCATTTAGGTCTTTGATTATAATATATTCTATAAATACTATTTATTGTATACAGAGAGATCTATCACTTGAAGATGCATTTATGTTTTTCTCTCATTCATACTTAACTACGTTTTGGCTTATACCTATATCTCTTATGTTTTTTACTGCATCAATGTTGACAAGGGTTTCTGAAAGGCATTTTCCTTCAGTGCGAATGTTTGTTCCTGTTATGTAATGAATGGTTTAGCTCATACGTGCCTATATATACGATTTTATACGAATGTATATAGGTATCTTAATTACAATTTCCTAGCCGTAGATTAATAGCATGCAGCTAAGCGGTTTCGGCTACTTCTGACTTATAGTAAACACGTATACTCACTAGAAACTAAGGAAGAACATCACCCACGGATACATATATGCATGCATTGATACATACATATATGCATACAAACATACATACATGAATTCATACATGCATACATACATATGTGTGCGTGTGTAGGTATATATATATATATATATATATATATATATATATATATATATATATATACACACGAACACACAAACACACTAACACACACACACACACACACACACACACGCATTAAGGTTAGTACACTTCTGTGTGAGTGTGGCTGAGTGTGAACTTTCAGTCTGCCTTTATCACTTTAGCACAGCAAATATCATTCCGAAACAAAGCGAATGGGAAAAAATTGGATATCCTGCTCGATCTAAAACCAGCTCTATCGATATATCTCAATCTACCCAACACCGATATAATCGAGAGCATTGCCATTACTTACAAGATCAAAAAAACTTATAGATGATTCTCTCATCTATCTCTCTAGTCTCCCTAACTTTATCTCATTCAATCTTTCACTATCACCCTGGCTCTCACTGACTTTCACTTTCTCTCTGTCTAATTATCTCCTAACAAATTCCACCGGTTTTATTTCATTCAAATCCCCGATATATCCAGTCTTTTCGTCTTTTCCTTCCTATCTCACACGGCCCCACCTCTGCTTCTCTCACTGTTTATAATCACTGCTCTCTCTCAGGCTCATGTTCAACATTCCACTATAGCCCATATTCTTATTTATTTTTCAGCATTCAATAAATTATTCCAGTTTTGTATTTTTTGCTTTTGATTTTAATCTAATTCTCCCCAGCCTCGCCTACTTATATTCCGTTTCCTCCATTTTATCAGATATATACTTTTCCTTTATTTATTAAATCATTTATTAATATTTATTGTTTATTTTACTATATTTTATTTTTGTTACTGTGTCTGATTTTCATTGTTCGTTTGTTCTTCGTCTCTCCATCTGCGTTGATTTTGTTACATTAATTCTGTCTGGATCGATCAGTCTATTCATATTGATGAAAAAAAAATTAAAGAGAGAAAAAAAAACGGAGTTGAAAGAATTATCGCAAACGCAAAAGAGTGACATGCTTAAGATAAGAGAGCAGTAAGCAGTACCGCCGAAGCACTGGTGGTGGAGTGATGTTAGAGCAGGATTAGGATTATAGATATATGGGTAATGATGACGAAACATTGCAGTCGGATAGCGTGCTTAGATCGGGGTGTTGGTATGTTCCATCAAATGGTTGACTGTGTGAAAGGTTTGGGAAATCGGGAGGGGAATAGGTGTTAGATTTCCATGTTGATAAACCAAATAGCGTAACAGGTTTTTTTAAAAAATTTGCTAAGGATAATGTCACAACTGCTGTTAGTGTTACTCTACTTCTTTCTGCAGCTGATGTTGGGAACGTTGGAAATAACCTTGATCACAATGAAAGCAATTATGCCAACAACAACGATAACGATGATGATGGTCATCATCACCCATGATCTGAATTTCAGTAACGTGACACTTTTAAGGCTTGTACTGGATTGGATTGGATCTCCTAATCTACAAATGTTAAGTTTCCACGTTAGTGTCATTTATATGTACAACCGATGGCATTCTAGAGTTTTCGTCTATATATATATATATATATACTGACGTATATACTGTACAGATATATATATATATATATATATATATATATATATATATATACGCACACACACACACACACACACACACACACAGAGGCACAGGCACAGACACATGCGCGCGCTCACACACGCATATACATATATCTGTATATATAGGGACAAACGTGGCTGTATGATGAGATTTAGCTGTGTGTGGATTTCGTAGAGGGAAACTGAAAGAAGCCTCTCTTGTATGTGTGTGTGTGAGTGTGTGTGTGTGTTTATCTGTGTGTTTATATGTGTGTGGATGTATACGAATATATATAGGAGGAGGTGAATAATCTGTCGACAAAATTCCGCAGAAATGAAAATAACAATGACATCTGATTTTAACAGATACATTTATCAAAATTACATAAAAATATCTTGAATTATGAAAAAGTAAATTTATTCAATAATATCGTCATTGGTTTCAACCAAACGTCTTCGGTATCTCCTGCAACTCTTCTAGGTGATCTCATTCTTTCTATTGGTAAATGCTCCCATAATCCTTGCCTTTAGTTCATCTTTGGTGCTATATGGAGTTATGTTGGATTCTCGCGCGACTGCGCCCCATACATAATAATCAAGGAGGATGGAGTCTGGGAATTGAGGTGGCAAGATGTTAGGTGAGGTGTGGTCGCAGAAACTGTCTAACATCCATGATTGAGTTCTGCTTCTGTGATATGGTGCAGAGTCCTGTTGTCAGACATAAGGTCTTCCAGCAGTCACCGTGTTGACATATATATGTATATATATATGTGTATATATACATACATATATATATATATATATATATATATATATATATATATATATATATATATATATATATTATGTGACTTGTTTCAGTCATTTCTCTGAGGTCATACTGGAGCACCGCCTAAATAGTTTTAGTTGAACACATCAACTCTGAAATTTATTTCTTAAACCTAGTACTTATTCTATCAGTCTCTTTTGCCTAACCGCTGTATTACTGCAACTGTTAAATTCCTGTAAATAGTGATGGTGACGTTATGCCTCCATTCAACTTCCCACACGGCTTCAAAATTAACATGAAGGCTTACATCAAGTGCCTGGATGAGGTAATGCTACTTCAAATTTCACTGTTAAAACGACTTATTTCATGTCCCTCGAAGATGCTACAAATCAAAAGATTATTATAACCTAGTTCTGTATTTAAATATTACGATCACCAATAATTTGATATTTCGGATGTTTTGGTGTGATGTTTCTGGTGTTTTTTCCCATGTTTTTGTGTTCAAAGTGAATGATATACAAAAATACAACACTCGAAGGTTTTAAAACAAATTATTCCATTCTTCAACGACAAGTAAAGACTTTTTGTTACGTAAGCAAACTTATTCTTACTTGTGAACTTTTATATTTTTGTGATACGTATTTTGTATTTTGTCTCCATCCCTCGGTCACTGGCTTTAATACAAGATACCTAGAACTAAGCTACAATTCTTGTTCTTGTAAGCACAATTTATTTTTATCATCGATATTTCTCATGTTGCAGATGTATTTTCCATTGGTTGATTATTCACGAGGTGTCAGAATACTTTTCAAAGAATAATTAGTTAGATACGCATATCACTTATTCATTCATCAGCAGTTCCGAATGGCTGATTTACCCAAGTCTGGCTATAACATGACAGAACATACGTTTTGTAATTACTACCGATACATAACTTTTGGTCTTTCCGTCTCTTCACACACACCTCCCCCCACACACACATGTACATACATACATAAACATATATATATATATATATATATGTATGTATGTATGTGTACATATATATGCGTGATCATATACATATACATATATATATATATATATATATATAATATATATATATATATATATATATATATATATATATATATATATATGTATGTTTATTATATCTGTGTGTATGTATTTATACATGCACACACATATATTTCTATGTGTTCATGTGCCATTATTTCTGCGCGTGCGTCTGTGTGTGTATCAGTTTGCATATTTCGTATTGTGATTTTTCTCCGGATGTACATCATAAAAGTTTATACTATTCACTAGACTAGATAAATCATTCATGCACTGTAGAGCAGAGATTTTGTTCTCTGCATGTTGGGCAGATGTTTTGTAGGCACAGAACAAAAGCTTTTTGTTGGTCATGAATTAATTATCATAATGTTTCTCTTGTGCTATCATACACAATAATATATGTTCTCATCATTATTACTACAGTAAGTTGTCTTGCTCGTTTTTACAGATTCTGATAATTATTTTTTCAGGAAATTTTAAAGCGACGCAATTATTACACAGCTGAATAGATTGTATAATGCTCGTCTAATTTCGTTCATTGGATAATATGAACTGCATCCGTCCTTTAACACATTGAGATAAACAACAGGATTGGGTTTCGGACAAAATGAAGGGTGCCTACATTTTGTAGTCTCACTTGCGTTGCTTCTCGTCTTGCAAGCAACTAGCCCTAACGATGTAGCATACAGTGCTAGCATTGAAATACAAATAACAGTAACACTGTAGCAGTGATAAATGCTTCTAACGTAACGTTTTATGAATGGTATAAATATGATACACATATTTAGCTGCTTCACCATGTGTTTCACTGATTAGTTAATATATATTCATTAATATAGAAAAACTTCTTGCTGCAAATGCAGTGTGATCACCATTGTTCTTCTATTGCTGATTTTTCATCACCGAATTGCAGTTTGGGTAACAAAATATTGAGATTATTATCGAAATTATACCAACTGAAATTCTCTTTTACACTGTTACTCCTTTATTTGCTTCAGTCATCTGGCTGTGGCCATGCTGGAGGACCGCTTTAGTCGAGCAAATCGACCCCAGGACTTATTCTTTGTAAGCCTAGTACTTATTCTACTAGACGTAAACACACCAGCATCGGTTGTCAAGCGATATTGGGGAGGGGCAAACAGAGACACACAAATACACACACACACACACACACATATATATATATATATATATATATATATATATATATATACACGACGGGCTTTCAGTTTGCGTCTACCAAATCCACTCACAAGGATTTGGTCAGCCCGAGGCCATAGTAGAAGACACTTGCCCAAGGTGCCACGCAGTGGAACTGAACCCGGAACAATTAGGTTCGTGAGCAAGCACCCCTACACCTATAGCAACAGCTAACAAAAGAACATTTAGTCATCCGTTTATCTCTGAAACTAAATAACTACTAAATGGGGCAGACGCATTTCCCTAACATTATAAGTTACAGTATTCAGAGAGAAGGAAGGACAAATAAAATATGTATCGATGAATCAATGATTAAATAAATAAATAAATGAAAAGGAATATCAGTAATTTATGCAAATCCAAAAAGAATAATGTGAAGGATGCATCCCTTCCTTTCATAATAGTAGCGTTACACCAAAGTTGAATTCGGACTGAATAACTATAGCAGCCATTTATATTTTCCCTGCCAGATAGAAATAGCACCGTTTTCATTGAACTCATCTTGTTATCTTAAATATACAAAGTATTTCTACATTCAGAACGTAACCCGTATATTGTCTAGAATATAGTTATATCCTAACGCCTCTAATATCGTATTCCGATGATATTGTCGACGATAGATATAGGATACACTGTAACTGTATTACAACAGTACAATATTGAAACCACGATAGTAAAAGCCACGTAACGGACCAACAATCCCTTTACGATCCAACAATCACTATTTCCAACACGATCTGTAAAGTTTACCGGGACTTCGAAGACCAATCTACGAACCGCAAATATTTATATGTAGTGGTCTTGTCTATTCTCAGCCGAGCGTATCTTACTCTCGCCACAGCAAGGAGCAGTAAATCCGAAATGAATCAGAACTGCAATCCATCTGAACCCTGCCAGAATGGTCATTGGGCAACAGTTGAAACTTTGCGTGTCAGATGGACGCAATTTTTCAGGCAAATGACAATCTCATGTTGTGCTTGCAATATTTTTGTATATGTAGGTATGGAAAAAGAAGCAGCTGCACGTTAAAAAAAACACACAGACACACATATACACGTATCAATATATGTGCGTGTGATAGTGAGAATATGTGCATACATGTATATATGTATATATGTATGTGTGTATATTTGTGTGTGTGATTCTGTGTGTATGTTTGTGTGTGTGTGTGTATGTGTGTGTGTGTGTGTCTGTGTGTGTGTGTGCGTATACATAGTGAGCCAGAGAAGACGGACGTTTTTGAATAATTCACAAAATCATAAGTCTCTGATGCAAACAACGATCAATGACATCAGTGTGTCAGTATTCAATTAGCATTTATCAAAATCATCTGTGGGAAACAACATCCATAAAATGATGTCCATTTTTATTGATGCATTTCTGAAGGTGTTCTTAAAATTTGGCATCCACTCTCACTAGCATTGTTCTGTCTTTGTGGGCGACTTTTATGCGAATAGCTTCCTTCAAATCCAATTTACGGGGCCTATGCGCATACACACGTGCCTGATGTTTCCCCACAAGATATAACATACAAAATGAGGCAGGCATCCAATGCTCCGGGTAAAGTTAACCGAGGGTGTTGTAGCCACATGCACGGACATATCTGGCTGTTTGCATGGGCAATAGTCAGTGATAAACTACCTCAATTACGAGTGGACAACAATCCTGTGTATATATATGGTGGCTGCTCCCTCGTTATCGGGTATGGCCATTGCACGAAGCATAATCAATGTTGTTATCGTGCAATGCCTGTGCAAGAAGATATTTTTTAAAGTGAGGAAAGGCTGTGCACTGAGTCAATCCCACTCACTAAGCAGCAACAGCCATAATCCGAAAAGAAGAACAAGTCAACATCATCGGTAACCACTGAGCCACAGGATTTATGTCGGAGTTATCTCAGTTTCCTGAGTTACCTTCTCCTAGAAGGATGCCCTAACAAAGGCTAGGAGTCCTTCACTCCCAATGGTTTAACTTCGCGATCGGGTATTCAGTCCGATTATTTCTATGTCCCCGGGCATGATACAGCCTTAAGACATTTATTGGATGGCCGCTGACACTCAAGAGTTCCTCCGCCCTTTGACGGGTTTTGTTTTTCATCCCGCAGGTTGTCCAATAAACACCCTCCTCACCAAGCAAGCTTGGTGGGGTTGCCGGTCTAGTCGCCGACGACCCGACCATGCAACAGGTTGTACTGGGTTACCAGTAGCAATATATATATTTATATATATATACAGAGTGAGAAAGAGAGAGAGAGAGGTAGCTGGGTGGTGAGAAGCTTGCTTCTCAACCACATTAGCTTCGGGCCCACCAAAGTCTCGTGAGTGGATTTGGTAGACGGAAACTGAAAGTAGCCCGTCGTACACACACACACACACACACACACTCAAACACACAGAGAAACATGTATGTATATACATATATATATATATATATATATATATATATATATATATATATATATATATATATATACGTACATACATACATACATATATATTTCTGTGGTTGTGTGTTTGCTTGAAACTGAAGTTGGTGTGTTTACGCCCCCGTAACTTAGCGGTTTGGTAAAAGTGACCGCTGGCATAAGTGCTAGTCTTTCAACGAATAAGTTCTGGGGCGATATCTTCGACTGAAAGGCGGCACTACAACATGGCCGCAGTCAAAGTAGTGAAACAAATAAAAGAATATACATATACATAAGCCGTCGAATACTCGTATATTTGCATACAAATATATACATTACGTAATTCCAATTACAAACGAAAACGGTTCTTTCTTGCAAAACATTTTGCAGAAGGATCAAAGGAATTAAAGAAACTGGGACTTGGGCTTAAGAAAGGGAACCAAGTGGACATTTGCAGGTTTAAAACTATGATTGTAAAATGTGTTATATAATTACCATACTGTTTGTTTTCTAGTGTTAACAACGTTACACTGACACGGCATATATGTATGTATACATATATGCGTGTTTATGTATGCATATTTATGTATGTGTGTGTGTGTGTGCGTGCGTGTTTCTCTGTGTATGTGTGTGTGTGTGTGCATATGCATGTGTATGTATGTGTGTGTGTGTATATATATATATATATAAACATATATGTGCGTATTCAGATACCAATGTACATCTATGTTATGTATATATGTGTTTTTGTCTGTGAGTCTGTGTCTGTGTTTGTGTTTGTGTTTGCAAGCATGTATGTATACGGACATCCAAGTGACAACACGATCATATGAAGTATTAAATTCTAAAGTTTCATCGTGTAGTAATTTCATACATTTTTAGTGCAAACACATCTAGGATCCTACGCATCGTTTAGTTTGCTGAAAGACCACCTGTAGGCTAAGATCGTTTCAAAGGTTTGTATTATATGCGCTAATGCATATCTAAAACTATATATAGTTTCTACATGTGTTAAACATTTAATAACTGTTTGGGTTGGAAAAATGCTACTTTTTTGTATATATATACAGAGTAGATTGATTTATGTATATAAATTTGTAGTCAGTTCGGTCATTGAGAAGAAGGTGAAATGTCTATTATCTCATGTATCTATGCATGTATATGTGCGTATATGAGGCAGTGCCTGGGTTGCTTGCCTTTGGCTATGAATGTGTGTATGTGTATGCATGTGTGTGTGCGTGTGTGTGTGTAGTGTGTATGTGTGTATGTGTATGTATGTGTGTGTGCGTGTGTGTGTGTAGTGTGTATGTGTGTATGTGTGCCTTTCTAAGGAGGCTATAATACGAAAAAAATCCGAATACTGAGCTAAGGGCATTTCACAAATTCTGCTAATTATCGTAAATTAATTTATGAAAAGAGATATACAAAGATACATACATACACAAGTATACATATATATGTGTGTGAGTGTTTATATGTATGCATGTATATATATATATATATATATATATATATATATATATATAGTATACACTAAAAAGAAAGGGACGATGTATTTTCCTCATTAGTGATTTTTAAAATCCAGATATCAACTAGTGTTATCAATTCATATGTTAAGAGAAATTTCCGCAAAATATAGGGATAAACTGACCAGTATTGTCTTAAGAAAATATAAGAAAATGAAGAAGGGATGTAGGGGATACTTATTTCATTTTATTTGTATCACGATGAATACGTATCAAATACTATAATACAAATATAATTTAAAGTAACAGAATCAGAAATAATCAAAAAGGATGCCTACACATGTTTTTGTCCGGTTACTAGATGAACAATTGCTTCAGTAGCCCCACAGTATGTCCGGAATTCATCAGGGCGAAATTTCTTTTATATTTAGTGGTAAATAATGAGTACGATGTATCTTACTCCTTATTTACTATCCACTATATTCTTCTCCATTTTCTTATATTTACTCAACACTAATGTAATATGTATATATATAATATATATATATATAATATATATATATATATTATATATATATATGTGTGTGTGTGGTGTGGGTATATATATATATATATATTATATATATTATATATTATATATATGTATGTATGTATAGGCGCAGGCTTGCTGTGTGGTAAGAAGCTTTTTTCTCAACGACATGTTTCACAGTTCAGTCCTAGTTCCTGGATTTGGTAGACGGGAACTGAAAGAAGCCCGTCTTGTATATATATATATATGTATATATATTGTGTGTGCATTTGTCTTTGTGTGTGTATTCGTTCCCCCACCATTGACAACCGATTTTGGTGTGTTTATGACCTCGAAACTTACGATTGGGCAAAAGAGCCCGATAGAATAAGTACTAGGCTTACAAAGTATAGGTCCTGGCATCGATTCGTTCGACTAAAGGCGGTGCTCCATCATGGCCGCAGTCAGATGACTGAAACGTGTAAAGGAGTAAAAGATTAAAAGAGTATAGATGCATACATATAAATATATGTATCTATATATGGACGTATGTGTATAAATATGTGTATATATACATTCATGTGATAAGCAATATGAAATCGCATTAAGCAATATCGGAATCGTCATACAATTTGAAATCAAATCCAAATTTTATTTTTATTCCTTAACCACACGAATCTGCCGTTTTACAAACCGGACCAAAATGCCAAAAGAAGATTAATGCTATTTGATACAAACGTCATTGAAAATTATATTACTTGCAAAGACAGGTCGGAAAGGCTATTCAAAATCTTTCTGTTCTAATTATATCTTCTGGCTCGACAACATCACATTTGAACATTGACAAGTTTTTAATCATTATAAGATTCAAAGTAAAATCACATATTGCGGTTCTTTATGTAAGAGATGAGGGATTATGTACATTATTTACATCATTTACATATGACGGATATTTATCCTTATCTTGTTTGTTAACACAAGGTTTCGGCTGATATACCCTCCAGGCTTCATCAGGTGTCTTGGGGAAATTTCAAACCTAGGTTCTCATTCCTAAGGTATTTTCGATGTTGTAATTATTACTATTATAGTTGTTAACCACTACACCATATGCCCACGGTTATATGGTATAGTGGTTAAGAAAGCGGGCTACTAACCCCAATATTCCGATTTCGATTCCAGACAGTGACCAGAAAAACAATAATAATAAAAATAACAACATCGAAAAATAACTTAAGTATGAGAACCCAGGTTCGAAATTTCCCCAATACACCTCATGAAGGCAGGTGGGTATATCAGCCGAAACATTGTTGTTAACAACTAACAATGAGGACAAATATCCGTATAATGTAAATGATGTAAATAATGTAAATAGTGTAAAATCACACACACACACCATATATATAATATATATATATATTATATATATATATATATATTATATATATATGTGTGTGTGCCTGGGTTTGTATGTGCGTATGCCAAAATGTATGTACGTGCGTCTACATAAATATTGCACTTAAGAAGCATCGAGCTGACTCGTTAGCACGACGGGAGAAAACAAAATCTTAGCGAAATTGCGTCCATCTTTGCACTGAGTTCAAATTCTGCTGAGGTTAACTTTGCCTTTCATCCCTTCATGGTCGATAAAATAGGTAACAGTTGAAATGCGATCGATATACACGCTTCTACGAAAGTGCTAGCCTTGTGCCTCAATTATGCAAAGCAATGGATGTGTACATGTATATATTTATACTTTGATACATTGTAAGCGTCCTATTGAATGTGTGGAAATGTATGTAACTTCACGAGAACAGATTGTTTGTATGTATATATGTATGCCTATATATATGTGTATGTATATTTGAGTATGTGAGTATGTATGTTTTTGTATGCATATGTATATATATGTGTGTATATATATCTATGTATATATATATATATATTATATATATATATTATATATATATATATATATGTGACCTCGTGTGTACCGTTGGCAATTTTTTTCCTCTGTCTTCCCTTCTCTGGATCTTTCCTCTCTCCCTATGTTTCCGACGAAGAGCTTCGCTCGAAACGTTAAGCCCTCCTTCTTTCCTCTGTCCTGAGCGTCCAATAATACTATATTTGTTCCACGTCCTCGCGTTGTTGTTTTTTTCGTGCTTTGTTGTTTGGATTAACTTTATATATTTATATATATATTATATATATATATATATATATATTCCGCCGAGGTCGACTTTGCCTTTCATCTCTTTCGGGGTCGATAAATTAAGTACCAGCTGCGTACTGGGGTCTATGTAATCGACTTACATCCGTTTGTCTGTCCTTGTCTTGTCTTGTCCCCTCTGTGTTTAGCCCCTTGTGGGTAGTAAAAAATATATATAGTATATATATATATATATATATATAATATATATATCATATATACATATATACATACATATATATGGCTATGTATATAGTTCATGATGTTTAAGCACGAATATTACTCTCATTTGTTAGTAATGCGTAGCTGAGTTAATACAGTCCATTTCTAGACACATGAATTAAGATCCTCGTCGTCTGCATTAACGTGTGAAAAATATTTTTTAGAAATATCAATGCTTTTTGGAGAAAGGCTTTTAGTGTTTGTGCAAGTGATTATATAGGGATATTCTTTCAGCTTTGCTTCCGTATATAGTTAGGTTTTCAACATTGTAATGAATGTACATATACTAGATAAGCAACAGTTTAAATAACGGATTCGTAATGTAAAATAAATCTGTGAATCTAATAAAATAAAATGAAAATAGTGCGACGTCTCTACTGACGACAAGTTTACATAATGGATTGGAGATATTTACAAATACGAGAGCAAACAAAAGGAAGCGATGTTACAAGGTCAAAAGTGTTCAGTGATGAAAGTGTCAGCAAAAAATATTGATATATTTCAATGGCTTTGACATTATTTTCTAGTGGAGAAATAAGAGTTTTATCGTTACTATCTAGGCATTGAGTATTATTACATTCTTTTTTTTATCGTGTTACGTGGACCAAATATTATTAATGCTTTTAACGTTATTGTCAACTCGCGAAACCAGCAACATTGGCATGTACTTGTCAAAAACCTCTTATCTCAACTGAGTTGCTTATAATTCAAATGGTTCATACGTATATGAAAATACATCTGGCTGCGGGTGTGTTAAGAATGTATCTCTATACACATGCATACAGACACAGGCATGCATTTATATATACACGCTCTTATGACATTATAATATTAAAGAATGTGTATTTGAATTTTACGATGCAAATTAATCTATTTGTTATATCGATATAACATGATTGGATTCCTAAATATTTATGAATGATATATAGTTAGCTAATCATTGTTGTTTGCTTGGAATTTTGAAAATACTAATTGTAATTTTTAAAAGAGAGTTGGTTAAGTGTTACATCGTTTAGATTCCCATTAAATCTCTTGTAATTTCTGAGCAAAGTGAAGACACAAACGTATCTATACATATATATGCATTTTATTCTTGTCTTGGAAATTATTCTCCTTGCTTTTAAAGTATGCCTATCAATACAATAGTTTTAATGTCACTTATATCCACATAACAAATTTCATCGTAAATCAGACACCAACAAATCTCTAAGACGAAACACAAAATGACAGACATCAAATTAAATACTTTCGTTAATATATAATGCAACCGTACAATTACTTGCAACAGTTTGTGAAACAATACATTCCCCTAAACGTATATCTAGAAAATTAAATACACTATCGAATATTAATTTAGAAATGTTAATTTATGTTTCCTTTTCACATTCAGTTGCAAATTTTTTGTCTATGCATTTACAACATACATCACATAGCCTCGCTTTGTTTTAGGTGCAATATTATTCATTTTTTAAAAGCAGTAGATCAATTTACAGAGGTAACACTGTAAAAATTTTTCAACAATATTATATACTTGAAAACATTTTAGACATCAATAGAATTGATCGTCTGATTTTCCCTCCTATTTCCACATGAATACGAGAAATTTTTATTGCCTAATTTACTAGATACGATTAAGCATACATATTCAGATAAAACACACGTATGCAGATAAAACAATTGGGACGGCAAAGGAATAAACAACTACGTTGTGAATTTCATTGGGTTACGGCTGTTTCTGCTATTACGTGCAATACACTCATATTTCTTTGCTTGAGTATCAGCCTATGTCATCCTCAGAACTGAAATTTATTTGTAAATAACATTTGCATTTCTTGTAACGTAAGTTATCAGTCCGAGTATGATTTACGCACGTTCGAACCAGTGGAAATAGCATGCACATAAATAAGAAAAGAATTTGAGAATATAAACAAATGAAATGAATGATAACGTTACGTAACTTATTATTCATGTTCGACAGAGTTCAAGGTCAGTCAGCGCCACGCAACTCCACTCAGTGTACTTCAACTCCATTTTCATAGAAAATACATTGTCATCAGACTTTGTATATCATGAATATATGTATATGAATGAATATGTGTATATAGATATACATACATATATGTGTATTTATGTATATGCATGCATACATACATACATTCAACATGCATATATATATATCACTGTGATTACTGTGACCGACCAGGCTACCAGATGTTGCTATACATCGCTGGTCACAATGCGCTTCACATTGATATAGCCTACAGATGACGTCACCCCGCTGGCTAAGCGAGGAGACCAACAGAAGAAAAAGTGAGAGAAATTTGTGGCGAAAGAGTACAGCAGGCATCGCCACCAACCCCTGAAGGAGCCTCGTGGAGCGTTTAGGCGTTTTCGCTTAATAAATACTCACAACGCCCGGTCTGAGAATCGAAACCGCGATCCTACAACCGCGTGACCGGTGCCCTAACCACTAGACCATTGCGCCTCCACACACACACACACACATATATATATATGGCGGGCTGGTTACCGATGATGCATCTACCCAATGTTCATGAAGTCTTTGCACTTTTATGCAAGTTCTATTACATAAACGTAGACTGATCGAATTATTTCTTAGTAGCATTATAACAGCCCCTACTTTTAAGTTGAGCGGAAGAGGAGGCATACCCTATGGGGTCAGTGAGTTTATGAACTCAAATGGATAGTTCTGAACCTCCTCCTTATTACTGCAGAACACCAAATCTGTGCTTACGTACGTTTATGTACTTCTAGTATAATATTAAGAACTTTTTCATTTATTGCACAACAGAATTTTTAGCAGAAAAAATTACTCGTTTTTCCATTTCTTCTAGAGTGCAGTTGTTGAAAATTTCTGGGTAGAAATGTAAAAAACTGAAATGCAAAAGAACGAAATAATAAATGAATTTATGAATGAAAATTTGGTAATTGCTTTTATTTCTTCAACGTGACACTTATTGTTGCAAACATGTTTTAACTAACCTATACTATACACACACACAAATATATTCACATATATATGTGTCTCGAGTTGTAGATGTAATTCAAAGGGGCCAACCTTGCCATATTCTGTGTGATGCTGAATCTCACTGAGAACTACATTAATGTTATGCATGTCTGTGGAGTACTCAGCCATTTGTGAGATAATTTTCTCCTCGTGTGGTAATGAAAACTGAAATTGACAGTCAATATTTGATGTGGCTATGTCCCTAAGAACTTTTCTTTGAATTTATGTCTCTACTGTCTCTCTCACTTTCTCTCTTTCACTTTCACTTCCTTTATGTCCCTCTTCTCTCCCGCTTTTGTATATGTGTCTATGTATCTACTTCTCTTGCAAGGTGATAAAAATTTAAAAGCACAAAACGAACGCCGTCACCACTCACTGTCTCTTTCACTCCTCTCTTTCTCTCTCACTCTCTCCTTCTCTATCTCTTTCTCGCTCTCTCTTTCTCTATCTCTCACTTTCTCTTTTTCTTTCTCTCTGACATCCTCTCTCTCGCTTTGCCATTTCTTTGAAGTAAGTTTGATGCACACAATAGGTGCGTACGAAAAAAAAAAGCGGAACACAACGTTTCGGCTGATATACTCTCCAGCCTTCATCAGATGCCTTGGAGAAATTTCGAACCTGGGTTCTCATTCCTAAGCTATTTTTCGATGTTGTTATTATTATTACGGAGATGTACTTGCATAGCAAATGACCTGATCTGAGATCGTGTGCTGGAACGGAGACAATTGCAGCGTGGAAGGTGTTTATAAGCCATTTAAGAAACCCACAACAACCGTTAGATTAACTTCAACCTGTTCAGGGACAAAATTCCGTGCAGCACATGATTTTGTCAGTGAACAGGTCGTGTTCTCAAAGCGACGAAAATATTTAAGCAAATGAAATTTAAATGTTGAAGTGAATCTAGTGGTTCTTGTGTTTTCTTAAATAGCTTATAAACACCTTCCACGCTGCAATTGTTGTTGTTTTTGTTGTTATTATTATTATTATTATTATTATTATTATTATTATTATTATTATTATTATTATTCAGATCACTGCCTGGAATCGAACTTGGAATCTTGTGTTTAGTAGCACGCGCACTTAACCACTACGCCCACGGGCATATGGCGTATATATATGCATATATATGGGTACAGCACGTCTCAGTAAGTAAGCAGCATGAAATACGAAGACGAACTTGGGTATGCGAACAACAGGAGAAACAAATGTAAAACACGACAAATTAATGATGAACAGCCAAAAACTGATGAAGGGTCGTTTTTTATGTTACTTGTCTTGATTTCCTTTTGTTTATCCCGTTTGTTTATCCAAGTTCGTTTTTGTATTTCATGTTTTCGTAATTCTTATCACAGGTTGCTTACGTTTTGTGACGTCCTGTACCCATATATGCATATATATGTATGTGCATATATGTATGCATATATGCATATGTAAATATTTTCCATATTATTATATGATTGAAAGCCATGCATCAATTTCCATGTATGTTTATCTTAATAATTATGATGTTACTGCAATCTATCTCCCCCTTTCGCGTTCTCTGTCTTCCTGTCTCTAACTTTTTTCTCCCCCACTCCCCCTTTCGTTTTCTTCTCTCTCATCTTTTCGCTAATAATTGTTTCTTCCCTTGACCGTTTTCTATATGTCTCTGTCTATCACTCCCCCTTTCTCCTTTACTCTCTCTCGTTGCTCACACATGACCATCGCCTATCTTTCTTTTCCTCGTGTGTTCATCTTTCTTTTTTACAGTCTGTCTTACAGAGCAGATGCATTTTTATGTGTCTCCTCTTCTATCTTTTCTCTTGTCAAAGACAATATTCTTCCAGCGTTTGCTACCTTACCTCGTCTGGCCTAACGGCCCTCCATGTTTGTTTTCTTTCATTTGTTGTATCTCTCCACTGTCCTGTGTTTGTTACCTCCGCAAATCCCAAAATTTATTTCTGTTCGCAGGAGCATCTGTCTTTTGAAACCTCATATTGTTGTTAATTGCTCGAAATGTGGAGTAGAGTGACAGCCAACAAATGATAAAAGATAATTTTTTTATCTTACCTGTCTTGATTTTTCATTTCTTTCGCTCGTTATTCGTATACCCAAGTTCGTTCTCGTATTTCATGTTTACGTTTTGTGATATCTTGTGCCCATATGCGAATATATATATATATATATATATATCACATATTTGTATGCATATATATATGTATATATATATATATTATTTATATTTTATGTATATATATATATATAGGCGCAGGAGTGGCTGTGTGGTAAGTAGCTTGCTAACCAACCACATGGTTCCGGGTTCAGTCCCACTGCGTGGCATCTTGGGCAAGTGTCTTCTGCTATAGCTCCGGGCCGACCAATGCCTTGTGAGTGGATTTGGTAGACGGAAACTGAAAGAAGCCTGTCGTATATATGTATATATATATATATAATATATATATATATATATATATATATATATATAATATATATATATATATATATGTGTGTGTGTGTGTGTGTGTGTGTGTCTGTGTTTGTCCCCCTAGCATTGCTTGACAACCGATGCTGGTGTGTTTACGTCCCCGTCACTTAGCGGTTCGGCAAAAAAGAGAAGGATAAAATAAGTACTGGGTTTAGAAAGAATAAGTCCCGGGGTCGAGTTGCTCGATTAAAGGTGGTGCTCCAGCATGTCCGCAGTGAAATGACTGAAACAAGTAAAAGAGTAAAGGGTAAGAGTATATATATTCTCATGTATATAAAGGAAATGAAAACGCATGGCCTTTTGTTGCACTCACGATCAACAGATCGTGGTTTCAACTTCTTGACTGGGTGGTTCGTTGTGTCCCTGAGAAGACCACTTCGTCTCACATTGCTCTGCGATCACTTCGACGACCAGCGTGTCAGGCAAACTCGATTTAATAGAGGGAGAGCGTTAATCTACAGCAGATAATTTTGATCTCTATAAACAAATTATTTGTACTTGTCATTGGGCAAGAGCTGAACCCTCGTACTTCGTTTTCGATTGGAAAGACCATCATATGCATATATGAATGCACGGGCTAAAACGTATTTAATGAGATTAAATATTTACACGTAAACGGTTTTGTAATGTTTCTTTTTAAGCTTTTTACAACTAAGCTGCAAACATATCTGCTATTTCGTACATTGCACATACTTCCATATGTTCGTAGTCAGAAAATGCACTCCTACTCAGATATGTATTGATATCTATTCAATCTATATTTTTATCCATTTATCTACCTACCTACCAATCCATATCCCAACACACACACACACACATACATACATACACACACACACATATATATATTATATATATATATATATATATATATATATATATTATATATATATATCAATAGACATACATATATTTACAGATATGTAAATACGTACATATATATATATATATATTTGTGTGCAAGTGTAAGTGTATTTATATTCATATATATAGATATGTGTTTGTGTGCGTTTCTGTGTGTGTTTGTGTGTGTGTGAGAGAGAGAGAGAGAGAGAGAGAAAGAGAGAGAGAGAGTACGTGTGTCTCTTTATATATGCATTCATATATGTATATATACATTCCCATATGTCTGTGTATATCTGCGTTCAGTTATATCTGATCAAGTCTGTGTGGTTATGTATAAGCTTCAATATTATCGCAATATACTGTCTATTGTCGGATATGAATATGACAAACGGATCGAAAGACATTTCTTTCTCGATCTCTCTCTATCGGCATCTCTCTACTTCACTCATAGACATGTACGCACTAATACAACTAAGAACCGTCTATTTGTGCGTATATCTGTCATTATACTATGAATTCTATAAAGACATAATTAACCAGATCTTGTAAGAGAGAGCAGTTTGTATGGTAAAAAAAGTATGTGAACGGTACAGTTGGAAGATGAACATTCGTTGTACGATCCACTGATGTTTAAACTCTTCTGACCTCCATCATGGCAAGACTACAATAACATGATGCAGCTGTCAAAAGGTCTGTGACTCGATCTAATTTCCTGTGAGGTTGAATGTAAGGAAGTAGCGTACATTCATTCGTAGGTAGAAAAATGCATTGGTACGTAAATATATATATATATATATATATATATATACATGTGTGTGGGTTTGTGCTTATGCACACATACACCACACACACATATATACATATATATATATATATATATATATATATATACACACACACACATACACAAATAGATAGATAGAGAAAGCGAAAGATTAAGTGAGATGGAGCTAGGTAAATAAATACATAGATATACTGACTTGCGTATACATCTATATATATGCACATTTTCGTAAGTTTAAAGTCAGCGTCTTTCTGTTTTACGTTTGGTTTTTCATGATCTGAATAGCATTGTTGTATACATTCTGCTTTTAATGCATGTAGACATGTGTATACACAGAAACAAACAGTCATTATGTGCAGTCTTCATCATTTTGCTTTTGCATTTTCTATGTTCTCATATATTTCTCCCTCTTTCTCTCTTCTCAATCATTGTATATCTATCTAGTCATATGTATGTACAATCATACATACGTATGTGTGTATGTATGTATGTATGTATGTATGTATGCATGTATGTATATATATATATATATATATAATATATATATATAATATATATATATATATATATATATATATATATACAGACAAATATGTATATACATATTTATATATGTATGTGTGTATGTATATATATATATTATATACTTATGTATGAATATATTTATGTGTGTGTGTTTGTGTTTATATGTATATGTTTGCGTGTAGCAACCTCATATTTCTGTTTAGCAATATCCCCATAATATATGGTGGAACATATATTATTCTATATAATAACTAAATTTACGATCAATAAATTATCTGCGTGCAACATCTTTCAGACCTGTCAGCGCATGTCATATCAAGGAAATGATTTTAATATGACATAATAATATTGTCGAAATTTCATAATTATAATTCCCTCTGTTCTTTTCTCAACATAATTTACTCCAATATATTTCAATGCAACGTCAATGCAATACTTCATTAAACCTAATAGTTAAATTAATAATGTACATATTTCTGTTTGATTTATTATGTAGCAGAGATTGTTCATATTAGTTAGCCTCCGGTGATCTCAGAATGGGCAGAAGTAGAAACAAAATATTCGTAGTCAATGACTGCATCTTTTTTTAAAGGTTATCGAGGACTATTTTTTAGTACGTTTTTTTATTGTTTATAGGTCTTCAGTTTGTCTTGCAGGGGATTTTCCTTCTGCTGTATGATCCCCTGCTTATTGATAAAATTATAACTGAATACAACATTAAAGCATACCTGATCATTTAGACATGACAATTTCTCATTCACACTGACATTCGTTTAGATACCTATAGATCGACAGAGGGTAGAAGAAATGGACAGAGAGATTGAGAGAGAGAAATTGAGACCGAGTTAGAGACACAGTCAAACAAACAAATAGACAGATAAACTGACAGACAGACAGAGTGAAGCTCCCTTTCCTAATGTTCAGCGTTGAAAGGAATGACTGTAAATAAATATTAATACAAATGAGATACGCACACGTATATATTCACATGAGATATGCAGTATGAGATATTCTCTAGACGTTCACAGTTACGAGTTCATAGGATCGATCCAACACTGTGTCACAAAGTTATGGATTCGTAATTGCAAATTTTAAGAGGAGAAAATACTGATAAATACAGATAAATCGATTCGGCACGAAATTAGTGAATATATTGACGGAATCGTTCCATACACCATCGTAAAGATTGCACCATTAATTCAAAAGTTTAAACTGGTTGCACGGTATTTTCTCACTGAGATTGCTTAGGAAATATATTAATGCTCCTCGTAAAGGACAAAAGGGTGAAGACCCCCTATGGCTTTAAATTACAATAGGATTGCACTTAGAGAGTTACCTTCCGAGGCACAAATCCGAGCAAGGTTGTTTACGAATGACCAGCGGTCGTTCATGCACACCGCGTCACTGATGTCATCCGAGGGAAAGGCTAAGTAACGTCGCAAATCATATCTACAGCTGAGTGAACCGGAGCAAAGGGAAATAAAGTGTCTTGCTCAAGAATAAAACTCACAACTCGACTCGGGAATTAAACTCACTACCTCATGATTGTGAGCCCGACGCTCAAAATGCTGAGCCATGCACCTTCACAATATTACTCGTGTCTGTGGAATACTTAGCAATTTACAAGCTAATCCAGTGAGTAAATTAATTTCACGGTGGTTTAATTTCATTGAGAAATTAAATACACCCAGACGAGACTGACTGAAATGATATACATTTTAATATATTACTGATATTAATATTTTAGAAAATGATTATTTTGATAGAGGAAATTATAAGTAATATAAATTTATTTTATTCGTGAAATTAGAAATACATGATTTATTTCCGTTGTTTAAGAAAAAAAATCATGTATGAACATGTTAAGAAATATTTAATTTTTATACTGATTTTATATTTATTAATTTTATTTTACTTCATGTTTTCGATGCACAAATACATACAGCTGAATACACCCTGGCCAATTGTGATTTTGTCTATGTTTTCTTTTTTCTTGAGAACAAGCTGGTTTCTACTTCAATCATGTAAACGATTTTCTACCCACAAAATGTTCTGCCCAAGTAGTCATTGCAGCCATGACTTAACATAATCCAATATACAATCATTCTACACTAGGACACTGAAAAGAATGTAATTACACTGTGGATGGAAGTCAAGTTTTCGTACCCCGGAAGAGTCCCGTTATCTTGATTTGTAAGTATCTGGTGCTCCATTTGTTACATCTAGTTGTTTAGTTACTATAAATCTTTTACTTTTGGTTTGAAGTTATTTATAGAAACATAGGTTCATCATGTAATCGAAATGGACTGAGATGGTCGCTCTACATTGATATAACATGTAAACTTTGTCGGGTGTTTACTGACGGTTATATTTTACGTTACTGGCATCGCCGCGCTGGAAGGCGGACTGCCATTCTTTGTCTCAAGTAATCCCCTTTGCTCTATGTAATCATCATTACATCCACTGCATTTGATAATATACTTTAATTTCGTGTGGCACAAGTGAAATGAATTTTTAATGTAAATATCATTCTGGCTTTAAATTCCCGCGTCGAGCTCACACTGAGGCTGAAACAGACTGCGCAATTAAGACAGTTAAATTTTTTGACTACTAGAGTTGGAATTTTTGGAAGAAATTTTGCGATTGCAAATAACTTTTTTAAAAAGAACTTTGTCTTTTAGTACAAACTATTGCATATATTTCTTGGGCATTTTTTATTCGTTTGTCGTCCACTGAAAAGGGAAATATACCCTTCTGTATTTCTTGCAATGTCTCTTCGTCTATACTGTATATCTTAGGTATGTTTCTTGTTTCTCGTAATCCATGTGTATCTATCGTTTTAGCATTTTCTATTCCATTATCGGGTAAAGTTCCAAAGTCTTTTGAGTAATATAATGTTATTCCTTGAAATCATTACTTCAGGATTTTAAGAATGAATAGAATTGTGCAGATTCTTCTTGCCCAGTTGTATATAAAGTTTATGCTTTGGATGGGTGAATGAAAATAGCAGGTATTGTTTTGTATCTGTTACTCTGAAGTAGCTGTCGGTTGCAAAGTTAAATCTCTTATTATGTCCAAAGCAAATCGTTCCCATTTATAATCCTTTTGATAGGTGTAAAGCGTTGCAGCATTAAAGAAATTCAAACGTCCTCGCACACTGTCGATGTCTCCCAACTATAGAGCAAAAGATGGAAGATCTGGGACATGGAGATTCACATCTTTGTCCTCCTGCTCAGATTTTGGCAGCGATAATTCATTTGTCCAGTGAGTTCACAACTTCACCAGCATGACCACTACTTTTTAAGACTTCCGATTCGTAACTACTACTGATATGGATCACAATTCTGGGATATGTGAAGTTGGAAACATCTTCGTCCCTCTCAATCGCAAAAGAGACAAGCAAGATGGAGTGCACCAGGAAGCCAAGGAAACACAAGATCTTCGCCTTGACCCAAGAAGTTCTGCTTCCTCAGAATGAAAGGAGATCACTCCTTACAACATCCAGATATTCAGTAAGAATAACTGAGTTATTGCAAAATTCAGTCAGTAATTCTAATTTTACAAATAAATGCTCCAAAACTAGATCGAGACATTATCTAAAAAATATACTGTTCATGAAGAGTTTGGATAGTGGGAGACAAAATACAACACTGGTGGGTACCAGTTCTAGAATTCTCCAAAGTACATTCCTGACCTCCGAGTCGAATGCCTTGCGGAAGTCAACATATGCTGCAGTCAGCTTCTGACGAAAACTTCAACTGCTTTTCATGAGTACGTGGCTAACAAGGATCCTGTCAGAGGTTAAATTCTATGGCATGAATCCCGACTTCTCCGGCCGTCACGAGAGTCAAGCAGACGATTTCTCACACTGTTTAGAATACCTCCGACAAAAACCTGCTGCAATTATAGTGTAAGAGCCCTATAGCTGCATCAGCCATTTCTACCTCTCCAGGGAGGATTAATTATGCCTCTCTCCTAGTCAGGCGGTAGGATACCTCTGCTTCAAATTATCACTCCTTCAAGATTGCACTCATCGGGCCGACCGAAGCATTCAGTCTCGATTTGCTAGATGGAAATTGAAAGAAAGTCGTCATATATGTGTGTGCATGTCTTTGTTTGTGTATATATATATATATATATATATATATATATATATATATATATATATATATATATATATATATATATATATTTACATATATATAATTAGATGTGTGTATGTTTCCCTTGTTAACATTTAACACGGAAAAAATAGATAAATAGTTACCAGGGTAGCAAAAAATCAAACAAGTAAAAAAGTTGTAACTCCTTGTTTTTAAAGGTAGAAAATTCGGGTTTATGTAAAATATTTTGGATAATATATATAAATAAATAAATGGAGTTAAACGCAGCTGTTATTCAAATTCTTATACTTCCGACACATGTTTCGAAGATATCACTGGTATTATTCCAAAGGAATAAAATGGTGTAAAGCAATGTAATCTTCTCTTCAGAGAAGCAAAAAAATGAAATTCGTCATTAAGACATTTTAGCAGAAAATGATGGATATATATACTGTTTAACTGAATGCTATTAAGATTGTTTAAAAAAACGTTTTATGATATAACGTCAAAGGTAGACTATTGAAAGAGGAGGGATAAATGAAAGAAAAACTAAATAAATGAGAAGTATATGACTATATGTATATTAAATTTAATCATATAGACTTGGAAAAATATACATCTCTATTGAGATATATATCTAAATCTAAATTAAATAACAGCAGATTTTAATGACCACCTCGAGAACCCAGTTTCCCCATAAACTGTTCGCTGGGAGCTACACAAAGCTGGATTTCACAGGATGTATTCGAAAGCCGTCAACAAAAAAGTCAAACATTTGTTATTCATGGATGACCTCAAACTGTATGGTAAAGATGAAGCCCAAGTCAGTTCCCTCGTTGATACGGTATATACTTTCAGTGCTGATATCAGAATGGAGCTCGGACTGAGAAAGTGTGGTGTATTAGTACTGAAGAGAGGCAAAATCAAATGTATGAATGCACTAACGATACGGTCGGGGGAGGTTACGAAGCAGGTAGAAGGGACGGGCTATAAGTACTTGGGGATTTTGAAAATGGATAAATTGATGGAGAAAGAAATGACAGAAAAATTTAAGGTGGAGTACTTGCACAGACTGAGACTAATACTTAAGGCAAAATTAAACGGATGGAATAAGATCGAAGCTATCAACACCTGGGCGGTTTCACTCCTTAGGTATGGAACAGGGGAAATCGCATGGATAGTAGAAGAACTAAAAAGCTTAGACAGAAAGACAAAAAAGTTTCTAACTAGATATTGGTCTGTCCACCCGAAAAGTGACACAGATAGACTGAATGTACCAAGACAAACATGGGGAAGAGGGCTTATTGGATGCGAACACAGCATTAAAGCAGATGTAAAACATAACATGATATGTAAAAAGGGCCACAGAAATGCTATTATTAGAAGTAAGAAAGTCAGGCTTGTGTAGGTTGAAAGAGTGCAAAAATAAAACACTTTACAAGTAATTGAAATCGAATGAAACTGAAAATAGGTAGGTAAAGAAAAGAACGCATGGTCAATTTCTTACCTTCATGTGTTGAAGATAAGACAGAGAGAAAAAATGCCTGTGGATGACTGAAAGTGATTTAAAACCGAAAACGGAGGCTCTAATCTGTGCTACCCAAGAGCAAGCACTAAGAACAAACTACATAAAATACAGAATAGACAGCACATCAGAAAATGATAAGTGCAGAATCTGTGGGCAAAACGGTGAACCTGTATGGCATATTACCAGCCAATATATGCCACTAGCCCAGGAGGAATATAAGTGACGTCACGAAAATATAGCCAAGTTTTTCCATTGCACACTTTACAACAAGTATGGACTTGACAGTGAAAAAAATTGTTACGACCACAAACCTGTCGAAAAGAGAAATACAAAGATCCTATGGGATTTTATGATTCAGTGCGACTATGAGATTGAGATTAGGAAGGCGGAAAAATCTTACTTGAGAAAGAAAACAAACTATGACAGGTTAGCTTGGGAAGTTAAACACAAGAGTGGCCTTCGAATAGATCTTCAGTTTGGGATTTGGTCAAAGAAGAGTTGCTTTGGAATTTTGATATCATTCATTCGTGAGAGATAACCTGACCACCTTAGAGGTATTTTAATGACGATGGCTCCATTACTTGATATGTTGCATTTTGTTAGCACCTTACTGTTACGAATATGGTCACTCATTTTGTTATTGGAAATAGCACTCAAACATCGAACAGTAAAAGCTTCAAGCTGGTTGATATGATTTCGGTACAATTTATATGATTCAGCATCATAAACCAATGATGTAAAAAACCACCAGTATGTACATATCGACTTTCGCCATCAGCTATATTTCGTTGCTGTTTCCATGTCTAATTTACCGAAAGTGGGACTAGTCTTCCCGATTTTGGATTTAATTTTATTAATACTAAAGCATCATTGGGCACAATGGAACCAAAAAACAGTTTTTTTTTATCCTATTCCGTCAACATATACAGTAAGGTCAACAGCAGGAGGATGCTCGCAGATGGACAAACTCACTTTTCATGAAGCTAATATTTAGACCAAAGGGTTTGATGCTCGCGACATGTTCTTTAGAATGTATTGCATGTCCTCACGATTGTGTGCTACGAGGGCACGATTGTCTGCGAAAAACAGATCACGAACTACTTACAACAGAGTCTTAGTATTTTGCTTTGCTGCGCTGTTGGTTGAACAAGTCACCACCATTCCTCTACACAAACTTCACTCCTTCCTTAACAACTTTGAACGCTGTTTGTAGAATGCCAGAGAAATATATAGCAAATCACAATTGTTCAAGAGCACAACGTTATTTAGTTCCATTTGAGACTCTGAATCGGACACTTCCACGCCAGATCTAACAGAAGCCGTCTTCCCTTGGGGGAAAAAAGTGATGACATCGAGCATCTTTTCGGGAAAAACCTACTTTTCAGAGGGAAACACAAAATGCATCACCAGATACGGTGACGAAAGTTTTAGTTACATCTACAAAAGTGACAAAATGGTCTCGAGCCTTTCCCTGCAGCTTCTTCAGGCAGAAACCCATACCTCCAGTGCCTCTACCAGCCCGACATCCTCACTGAGATTCAGACAAAGGTAAGATGGAAAACTTCCGTGGATCTTCGCGGAGATGCAAAAAAGGGGGCGACCTCTATAGTTGTCACATTCATATTTGTTGCCTTTATGCTTATAGAGATGGACAGTAGAAACAAATTTAAAGTCCTGTGGGACCGATTCTGGCTCCCATATTAAGGGGAAGTGTTCACATAATTTGTTCAGCAGGAGACTGGCATCATGCTTATATATTTCAGCTGGTATACCATCATTCTCAGACGACTTTCCATTTGTGATCTGTTTCATGACCTTT
>NC_043012.1:47430610-47443110 GCF_006345805.1 Octopus sinensis
CCTGTACATCATCTCCAAACCTTCCAATATATATGTATACATACATACATATGTATGTAATCAATATATAGCCCATAACCTCAGGGTATGTCCATATGTGTATACAATAAGAACGATTGAAACTGACTCAATTTAAAGTCATTATTCATAATCTTATATAACTTTTTAACAGAACTGGAGTTATTATTGAAATCAAATTGCGGGTTAATATATAAGATGATCATTATTCCCGAAAAGAGGCTTGTAGGTATAGAGCTTTTAAAATTTTGTATGAAGTGATCAATATTTATATATTCAGTATATAGATAAATAAATAAAAAGATGAAAAATATTGGGAGATTAACGAGGAGTATAAACAGTCACTAAGACCCAACTTATAATAATCAAGTGAATCATTGGAGAAATTTATATAAGCAAGTTACTCTTCATTTACTTGTTATAGTAATCAAGACCAGTCATATTTTTTATGGTTCTCTTTTTCCTGTTCAATGAATTATAACTACCCTTTGCAGTGAATTCTGAGTGAAACAGAAGTAGAGAAGAGAAATGAAGAGGAAAGAGATAGGGATAGATCTCTGGAAATTAGACGTAGAAAGGAATTATTTTAAAGATGTAATTGCAGATGCTAAAATCAAATGAGAAATTTAGATAGAAATTCATGGGGAAGATAGTTTGTGTTTAAATGTTCTGTGAAAACAGTTAATCGCAGTTAAATACATGAATGAAGTGCGGGGATTTGTAATAGTGTATAAATACCCAGTCGTTGATGTATAAATGTTTTATATACTACCATATGTGCGTTATATACGATGATCGTTATCAATACAATTCCGGTATTTATCTCCAGGCTACGTTGCAAAAGTATTTTTGTCGTTATACCTGCATCCATTTCAGTTTCTTTTCATTCAGCAGGAATATATAGAGAAGGTGTATTCTAGAAGTTTTCAGACATTTTTGGAGAGACAGTCATACATTCAAAAGAAATCCAAAATGTTAACATCTTTCAAAATAGGATCCTCATATTTCAATGAACGTGTTGCGCTTCAGTCAGTTCGTGAACGTTCCGTACAGGTTTTCTAATGTAAGACTTACCAAGTCCTTTGTCACAGCTTCTTTCATTTTCAAAATTATACCCCACGAGATTTTCCTTCTGTTTAGGGAATAACCGAAAATCACAAGTAGTAAGGCCTGAGCTCTACAGAGGGTGAGATACATTTATGATATCGAGGTCTATCAAGTTGTTGATTTCTAGAATATTCGTCACTGAGCACTACGGAAACGAACTTTGCACGAGTTTTGCGCATATTTAGATTTTCATGAATAATTATGAGTGTCTTTGGAGCACCAGCTCTTATACACACACGACAGTCTTCGTTCAGAAAACTGCAAATTTTCTCAACCCACTCTGGCGTTATGACGTTGCACCCCACTCACACATCTCATCTCTTGCCCCCTTTCCACTATCCTTGAACCTTTTGTGCGACCGAAAAATTAAATCCAGAAACAGGCTGAAGCATTTCATAATATTTTGTTGTATTTTCGGCCAATTTTTAAGAAAACTTAATTGCGTAATAAGCTCACGAAAGTGTCGAATGCATTCTGCAAACTAGTCAGCTGCAAGAAACAGCGTCTAGTAGATCGTGCTGTAAATGCTATTAAGAACGACTGCTTCTGTCTGGAATTTGAAAAACAAATGGCAGGTCAGATTCTTCGTAATACAGAAATAATTTACTAGAATTACATCATAGATGTTTTACTCAAAATATGTCTAAACAACTGAGGAATGCAACTCGCACGCGCGCACACACACATGCACATACACACATTGTACGATAAACAAGAGAGTGAATTGTTTTCGAATGCAGCAATGCCGTTACGACAGACGAATTAATGGATGGAATAACCTTCTAAAGTGTAAAATGTTGTAAGCAAACAGCTGTATATATATATATATATATATATATTATATATATATATATATATCTATATATATATATATGTGTGTGTGTGTGTGTGTGTGTGTGTGTGTGTGTGTATGTATATATATATATATTTATGTATATATATTTATAATGGTATATACCTACCATTATAAATAATACCAAATGTTCTTTTTCGGATTCTTCATAACGTGATACAAGTCTTTCGTGTAGCAATTGCATGTGGCTGAAGAGGGCTTTAAACTATCTTTTATGTCGATTATACATTGATGTAAAATTAGTTGTTTCATAAAGTCCGAAACACGTGTACCGCGACATCCTTTGTGTTCTGTTTTTTATTTCATTTGATACATATATCCTCTCACATCTGCTACTAGCTGGCATATACAGGTACTTATACTTATCAAGTATTCACCCTGAATTTATCATTCATATATATATATATATATATATATATATATAATAACAAAGGGTAAAATTAATTAATTAAGAAGTAATCAATAAATTTCACCAAGTAGAATTCGGTATGAAAACAGGACCGTTACGCGGTAAATTTTAGAAATACTAATAAAAAGGGTTCAGCAAAGAATGTCCTCACCACACACCGAAGTTCAGAAATAGCAGCCAAAAATCTTAGCCATTTCTACTTTAAAAGTAGAAGAAATGGCTAAGATTTTTGGCTGCTATTTCTGAACTTCGGTGTGTGGTGAGGCAATTCTTTGCTGAACCATTTTATTAGTATATATATATATATATATATATATATCTATATATATATATATATATATATATATATATATATAATATATATATAGATATATATTATATATAGATATATATATATATATATATATATATATATATATATATATATATATATACATATATATATATATATATATATATATATATATAGATATAGATAGATAGATAGATAGATAGATAGATAGATAGATAGATAGATAGATAGATAGACAGACAGATAGATAAGTTTCTTTATTGGCCACACAGGGCTGCACACAGATGGGACAAGTTAAAAGGTAGAGCTTTTCTTTTGGGGGATGAAAAAAACAAAAACAAAAAAAAAGGAAACAGAAAAAGGTTTTCGATCAAAAGGGATCGTAAAAGGGAAAAAAAGAACAAAAAATAAAATAAAGAAAAATAAAGAAAAAAAAGGAAAAAGAGGAAGATAGATAGATAAATAGATAAATAAATAGATAGATAGATAGATAGATAGATAGATAGATTGATAGATAGATAGATAGATAGATAGATAGATAGATAGATAGATAGATAGATAGATAGATAGATAGATAGAAAGGTTAAAAAGAACTGAACTTTTCCATTCAATATATATGATATTAATAAAAATGAAACTTCGCAGAAATATGTTGAAAAAATATACAGTACCACATGTCTTTCATTGTGTAGCCTTCTGCACCCATCATAGGATTTTGAATTGATATTTATTGACATGATCTTCAGAAATTAGTAATCGATATTTAACTGAGACATTCATAATGAACAATATAAACATCAGAGTTTTTATGTATTTTTTTTTAAACAAGTGGTTCAATCCATAACTGAGGTTAACATAAAATTTATTATCAATGATTGAGAAGCAAGCGTTTAATGTCAACTTATGTCTCAATTAAGTATTTTTTCTTTATTGATTCGTTGTTGTGGCGTCGTTCAAGCATTTTATAACGTGGTAAATTCATTCCCGCCTAACTTGAATTGCGTACAACATGGGACTTGTTGATGTATTCAAATCTGATTTATAAATGTGTAATATTCGTTTGCCTAATGATATCCTGATTTCAAAATCTTGGTTTTCATACATCCATAACATGGTAATAGACAGATTAAAGTCTATAGATGTATGGTACCGTCGTATTTGAAAATATATATCCAATTGTATTCAGTGAATGAAAATTTTCGAAGTACCTAACAGACAAAAGTTCGTGAAGTTGACTGAAAGGAAGAAGGAAATCAAAAATTTAAATACAGTTATATATGCTTGGAGTTTCTTCATTGGAGAGCATAGGCAAACAATTCACATATATACGTTTTAATATGATATAATGGCCACGTTTATTTCAAATACAATTTTCGTCTTCGTGCATGGTAGCATAGCATATTGTCCTCTGACTTGCGTCCTTATCCATCTTGACATTAGGACATACATACATAATCTTCGTAAATGAACAACCTTCCATGACCTACAGATTATGTGTAGATTTTTTAAGAATTAATATACATACTAAACAAACGAAAATGTCTCGCATTTTTCATAAAATATCACTGGAAAAAATAAAATGGTAACCACCCATGTCAGTTTCCATGCGATTTTGAAGACTTCATCACTGAGTGAATACACTTTTTAATTATCCACTGCTTATAAAAAAACTTATCATCATGCCTTTGAGTCACACGAGACGGCGTATATCAGGTCATCCCATAAGTTATGTCCGAATTTTGAATAAAGAAAACAAGTGATCAGAAGTTATATATAATTGAAATTTAATCATCAATGTACTTTGCCTGATTATCTATAACTTCCTTCCATCTATTTATACGTTGTTTTTTTTTTATCCCAACAATGTAAAACTCTTTTGGCTTCAAAGCGAAGAACTCCGAAATGTCAGTTTCGACCTCCTCTTGGCATGTGAAAGTTATGTCTCCCAAATGATTCTGTAAACTACGAAACAAATGGTAGTCTGAAGGAGCAAGTTCGGGAGAATAAGGTGGACGAGGATTTTTTTCCAACCAAGCTCTTCGATCTTCTGTGATGTGATCTTTGCAGTATTGGGTCGCGCATTGTCCTGATGAAACATCACTACTTTTCGATTCACTAAAGCGGGCCTTTTTTCTTTAAAGCTTTGTTCGAACGCCCTAATTGCTGACAGCAGACTTGAGCATTGTTTGTTACATTAGGTAGTAACAATCTAAAATGAATTAGTCCTTTGCAATCCCACCAGATAGAGAGAAGAACCATTTTATCCATGAAGTTCCCTTCTCGGTCGTGGTTGAGCTTTTCCCCTTTTACTAAGCCACTGTTTACGACGTTTAACATTTCGGTAGAAGTTTCATTTTTCACCAGTCACAAGTCTATCCAAAAAGGGTGAAATGAGTTCGCGAGAATGGAGAGAAGAGCAGATGCCAACTCGGGTTTGCGGTTGCATTTTCCAAGTTTAGGAACCCTTCCAAGTTGTTGACGATGACGATGATCAGTTTTATGATTTTAACTAAGCTTTATTGCCAATTCTTCAACTATTAATGCTGGAATTTCGACAAGTAATGCCTCAATGAGCTTATCATCAGACTCAACTGGACGTCCTGTTCGATCTTCATCTTCAGGGCTGAAATCTCGACTTCTGAATTTTGCAAACCATCTTCTGCAAGTTCTTTTCATTCACGCATTCTTTCCCATAAACTGAATGTATGTTTCGAGTCCCTTCGCCTGCAGAGTTTCCTTTTTGGTACTCATAAAGCATTATGTGCCTCAAATGCTTTTTGGATACTACCATGTTAGAAAGGGATTTAATCAGAGAAATTTTAATTCTATTATTCTGTACAATAATATTTGATTAGTTTAAATGTACACAAATGCATAAAAATAATTATTAATTCTATTAGACATTCTTAAATACTATTAAATTTCATTCAGTTTTAAAAACTGTAAAATCGGAAACAACTTATAGGATGACCTTCTATAATACATTCTTGGCATCGGAAAATCTTGATGCAATACTAGTGCATTTAAAAAACCTGATCTCCGATGTTAAAAAACAAATACCGTTAATACACCGGTACTGCGTTCAGCTAAACACAAACAACGGATTGCATAAATTTAATTTTATAATCAATTGTTTTCTGTGGACTGTCGAAATATATTCAGTACTTGATGAAATATCTGTGTGAAATAAAAATTTGAACGGTTGTTACTTTTCTTGTATCGACGAAGATATTTCATATAAAGACAACATGTTTTCATGTTTATTACACTCAATATTAACAACATGCTACAAATATATTTTGTAGAACAGAATAAAATTAAGATACTGTTAAAGCTTATGAGCTTGTCTAAGTGTCTGTGTGTGTACACAGGATTGAATCTCATATTGCTGATGTTTTAGCATATATACTGGCGTTGTGTGTCTGGGTTGCTGAAATTCCATTTCTCTCACTCTCGCATTCACTTATACTCATTTCTCTCTCTCGATTTGCACTCTCAATCAAAGCTTAACTGTCTCAGTCTATCACTCCCTTTGTCTCTGTTGGATGACATTTATCCAGAAGCTTTCGTTTTCACACGGTTATTAATTGTCTTGAATTTGCTTAATGTAATTAATTTCACTGCGTAGAATCTAGTTTAGTATTAAACTATTGCTTATATTTCTTCCTCTAAACATTTAATGATGGAAATCTCCCTAAGTATTCTCGTTCCTCTCGTAAATATCTAATTTATACAGATGGGAATTGTTATATAACTACATAATTTTTAAGTATGTGAAATCCTCTCGAAAGTAAATTGTTATATGCATTCACTTGTTGCAGTGTTGATCTAAAAGGCATTTAATCAATGTATTTCGCCCCTACCTAAATCTCAAACTAATGGGTATAACGCTTTATCTGGAAAATTACTTCTCTGCATGTACACGTTATGCATCAGGCATAATAAACTTTTGTATGTAAATTCGGAATTGTTGCTAACACTATATCTTATATTGTAGTTTGCATTACTTGGTGTATTTTTCTACATAACAGCTAACGATGATACTAGTCTTGATATGTTTATTAAATCCATTTCCATTTATTGGAGGTGTTCAGAAATAAGACCAAGTAACAAATAAAGGTTTCCCATAAAACCGTAAATTACTTTCATTTATTGTCGTTTTAACATTATTAACGATATCTATCACACCGGATGTATGCACCCAATTTTTCAGGAAAGCTATCTTTCATGATTATTATTGTAATATTATTTTTAATCGTACCATCGATATCCTTGAGCAAAATTGTATCCAAATTCGTGCCAGGCGTTGCCATCCATTTTAGTCATCCGTAGATTGTTTAGGACTACATCCTTATAAGCGGTCTTACTGTTTTACGAATATAGGCTTGGATTTCATGGTTATTTCAACTTAATTTCTAGTATATCAACTGCAAGTCTTGCCTACTGGCTCCGTTGAGGCAGAAGTTGGTCTTTAGCCACTACAGAGCACGAAATAATAATGCCTGAGTAAATTTCTAAAGAAATACGACACTGCACTGCGATAAATTATTCATTAAATTTAAAATGAACCCTTATCAGTAACATTACTGAGCACAAGCATTTCTGTCACCATCGTTAATCTGAATTTATTCTCTGCTTCTCATGCCCTGGAGGAATGAATTTCTAGATCTATCTCTCTTTCAATATGTCAATCTTACTCAAACTGCCAATCTCTCTTTCAAGATTTTCGATTTTGCTTCTAAATTTTTAAACTCGTAATTTTAGACTCACTTCACTTTGGTTTCTGTCTTCACATCTCCCTCGCTTACCACTCTCCCAACCTCTGCACCATTCTCTTAATCTTTCATGCACACTTACTTCTAAATAGTACGTAGTAAATATTTTCCCTCGCTTTAAGCCTTTCGTTCACGACAATATTCACTACACATTTCATATTATTAGACATTTTCACTCTCTATTTATTTGGAGGTCAGACTGTATGACTATGTTTTTCTTACAGTCAAGCTCTCAGCGTCTCACTCATATCTCGTTTTCCACTAATTTGCCATTCAAATAGTTCTTTCATTTATACTGATTCACATTCACTCAGTATCAGTCAATATTCTCAATGTGACATTCCTTCTTCTCCTTTCATTACATATTTTCAACACTGTAAGTATATTTATAAATCATTTTCAACACATTTTCTTTTTTCCCTTCCCTAACTTTCCTCCGTCCCCGTTTACTATTATTCATAAGGGGTAAGATAACTCATAACCGAATAAGACCACTTCTCAAAAACATTTATTTTCAAAAACGTTTTATTTTTGTTTTCTTTGTCGTCGATTCTTTGATATAACATTTAAGGTCTGCAAATGGAGGTGCAAGATATTTCACATTGATTACGAGCTATATATGTTTGTATGTATGTATGTATGTCTTATGTATACATGCATGTAGGTATGTATGGATAGATGTATATATATATATATATATTATATATATATATATATATATATATATATATATATATATATATATATATATATATATATATATATATCTATATATATATATATATATATATATATATATAAGTGTCAGGTAGAGGGGCTTAATCCCGGAACCATGTGACTGGGAAGCAAGCTCCTTACCACACAGCAATATAAAATATCTATCTATCTATCTGTATGTGTGTGCATATATATATATATATATATCGAGTCCGTGTGTATCATAAGTTGAAGACGGGAAGAATGACTTCCCTTTGCAAATACTGACAGGACACAGAAAGTGTGTCTATGGCCAGCTGGAGGAGTGTGTCCTCCTGGGGCTAAAAACTACAGTAGCATCCACCCTTAGGGGTTAGCCATATTGAAATGGCAAAAATACGTCACGTTATATATATATATATATATATATATATATATATATATATATATATATATATATATATGTATGTGCACACACATGTCAAGGTTAGAAGCAAATACAATCCACTGTTATGAAGTGTTTTTTCTTTGTAATTACGGATTGTTCATATTTTTAGCTTGTTTGAAATCAGATAAAACAGAAAGCAGAAAACAGAAAACCGCACGTACTGATGAATTATGTACAGGTACTTTCAGCCCTTAAAAATGTTTATATATTCTAGCAAAAACTGTCCGATGAACGGCAACGGGAAACTCAGAGTAACAGGTTTTGTTGGATTTTCTGGTGCTTTAAGTAAAGTATATATATATATATATATATATATATACATACATACATACATATATTATCGAGGGTGGGTTGTAAGTTCATAGGTTGACTATGAAAGGAGTGATGCTTGTTTCCTTCCTAGTTAAGTTACATCTGACTGTTAAATGTTGATTAGAAATGCAACTAGTAACGACACCTCTTGAAGATGGACAAACTTTTGCATCCTGGTGGTATTAAGTACATGCAGAAAAGGGTTGTCACTCTTAAGGTGCTACATTTGGGAATAACGCTCCAGGTTTATCAACAATACAATTGTGAGTGGCTGAATTTAGAAGGAGACCGGAGTGTCTTGAAAATGACCAATGTTTTGGATATCGCACATCCACCAAGGAAAACATTGATCGTGTTCACTACATGGTGATAGATGAGGAGGGGTTAACTATAAATCAAATAGCCATTGCTATCAGCATATCCAGTGAGAGAAGACTTTCGGCACAATGAACTTGGCATTACGAGGGTTTTGCTTGATGGTTGCCACGTTTGGTAGTGTTTGTGGCTGATCCAACTGATTTCCTTCACTAATTCCTAACCCAGGATGAATGTTAGTTTTATCACTTTGAACCAGAGACAATATGATAGTCCATGCAGTACAAGCACCCCTCCACACCTGCTCCAAATAAGGCAAAGGTCGTTTTATCGCCAGGAAATGCGATGGCTTCAGGCTTTTGGGACGCAAAAGGGCATTGATACGCGAACCATCAATGGAGAGCTCTATGCCAACTTGCTTAGGCAGTTACGAACGGCTATCAGAACTAAACACCCACGGAAACTAAGGAAAAGGGCCTTGCTTCAGCAGGTTAATACTCCAGAACACAAGTCCTTGGTTTCAATGGCCGCTGTACCTGAGCGTGGCTTTGAACTGGTTGATCAACATCCATATTCTCTCGATTTGGCCTCATTTCGCTATCTTTTGTTCCCTAATATGAAAACAAACTTGTTGAGAAGCAGTATGTCCGTGACAGTGACATGATATCCTTTCCCCCCAATGGTACCAAAGCACTACAACACCGACGGATTTAATGAACTGCTGGGCGACGGGAGTATGTTAAATAATAAATCTCATATCATCACATTCAGCCTATAAACGTTTCCTGCCGACCCTCACGTATATATAGCGATGCGGCATTTCATTTCTTTTCCGAAATCTTCAACATGTCAAGGATAGAAGCAAATACAATCCACTGTTATGAAGAGTTTTTTCTTTGTAATTATGGATTGTTCATATTTTTAGCTTGTTTGAAATCAGATAAAACAGAAAGCAGAAAACAGAAAAACGCACGTACTGATGAATTATGTACAGGTACTTTCAGCCCTTAAAAATGTTTATAAATGTAGTTAGTATTATATTCTTGACTACAAACAAATAACACAAGCCGTTTTTGATGTCATCACTCCAGACGGATATTATATATTTCATCTGCTATGTCAAATTCCTTTTATCTTTCGTTATATGTTGATTGAAAAAATTTTGGGGCGTATAACAACTTGACTATCACCATCAGTATAAGTACAAAGATACCCCTCATATGATAACATTCACATATATATTCGTATCGATATTGTCGGCCTCGTTGTGTGTATATCCCTGTATGCGCCCTTTGTGGGTGGAAGGGCAGGGGGGGTATACTACTTATTGATGCAATGCGAATACAGTAATATTTAGGAAATTAATATCGAATGACATATTAAACTACAAGGATGAATTCTGCATATCATAATATAAACCAGCCAGAGATATCGGCACAATGTGTCTACTAATCACTGAGTGCTGCACAGTTGCTACCGTCGTTGGTACTATTGCAGGTAATCGTCGACTTACGACCTATCCGACTTATGACCGAATGGTGCGCCAGCTCCCGGCAGCAATAATAAATAGTCCAGTTGAAGCATAATGCGTTTAACTTCTTAAAAATTAACCCGTCTACGGATGATGTCAGCTAACAAACTCTTCCCTAGGTTTTCCTATCGACCCCCACTGTGGTTATCCCGAGTGTTGGATGAATATCCTGTCGCGGAGACATCGAAGCAACTTCATATTTGTTTATAGGACGACTATTTGAGACTCCGAAATTTGTGACTAACTCCAGTATAATAGTATAATACAGAATGTTGCGTGTGACTTTTACCCGAGAAGGTACCTTAAAAATGTAAAAATGTAAAACAAAGCTATGTAGGGCTATAGGCCGACTTACGACCAAATGTACTTACGATTGGAATCGTAAGTCGACGACGACTTGTATTGGATTTACTGTTGTCATAGATGCTGGTTTTGTTAACTACTGCACATCATGTTTGCTCTATCTTTCCTTCAGTTTATCTATATTGTGCATGTGCTTGTGTCGTTGAACGTATATGTATGGCTTAGAGCATTGACCTTGCTTTTACATATTTGCTATGTTACTACTTGATAATTTGTAAATCTATGTGCAGCTATAGCAATAATATAAAAATACAATATGCGTAGCTGCAATGACAAATAATCCACACAGCTAAGTAGTTTGCGATGCTAATGCTGAGAACGTCAATCCACAATTTGGGACATTAAGCGAATTGCCTTGCGTTATAATGACGATCATTTCACTGAAACGCGGGTATATTGTATAAAGCTTAAAATACCCATTTCAATTTAAGTACTCGATATTACAATATTTATGCATAAACATATACATAAACACACTCTTATACACATACATATACCTAAATAGTTCTTTATAAAGACGGAAAAATTCACTGAAAAGTATTTCACAGCTCTGTTAATACAAATACAGCAGTTTAACAAAATGTTTTCAGATTGGTATAGAACCCCTACTAAACCTAGAGCAATGTCTGCAGTCGAATTCCATCAACAGTCGAATTCCATCAACAGTCGAATTTGTAAATCCAAAGTTGTATTCCTCACTTAAACTTGTTAAATTGATCTTTTTTCACAAAGTGGTGTACAACAAAACGCATGAATTGTGGACTTAACATGTTTCTTTAGTTGTGCATTTTTGACTTACATCTGTTTCTGATATGCATTATCGACGAGAGCATTTGTTAAGGTCGTTCAATATTTTCAGTCGACCAATAGACCGATTGAGTAAACGGAACCATGAACGCACCTACAAAACTTAACAGAAACGATAGCAAGTACAAAAGGTACCAAGAATATTTTTAGACCAATTATTTATTTCTCTTCATAAGCGGTTATGTCTGTGTGCGTGTGTCAGTATGCGTGAGTGTATGTATATATATATATATATATATATATATATGTGTGTGTGTGTGTGTGTGTGTGTGTGTGTGTGTGTGTGTGTGTGTGTGTGTGAGTGTGTGTGTGCGTGTGTGTGCGTGTATGTGCGTGTATGCATACATATGATCACACAAACACTCACACACATATAATTCAATCTATAAACGTACATACATTTGAACGAGTCTAAATTCGGTGAAACTTGTATGCATACATACATCCATGCTTAAACGCACATATAAATTTCACAGTGGATGTTTCTCACCACATTTTATTGTATGGTGCGGTTTCTTTTTCAGTCCTTTCTCACTACCTTTCTTCGCATACAGACACCCTTTCAACAACAACC
>NC_043012.1:47448110-47475610 GCF_006345805.1 Octopus sinensis
TTGGCAACAGATAGCATACTAAATTGTAAATGGCCACGTTTACTGTATGCTAAACTGGCACTAGAGATTTAATGAAACAGTTTACCTATTAAAATTTAAGTCATGAAAGGGTTAGTTAGCATTGTCAACACACTTCACATTTCTCTGTTTCTGTGGGCAATGAAATAAAACACTAGATAAGGAGTGGGTCAATATAGTTGACATTATTTCCTCCTATAAAATTTTTGGCTATGTACCTTTCTTAGAAATTCTTATTTGTATTAATATAAAGTGCGAGCAAGAGAACATCTGCAGGCTTTCCTAAACTGTTAATGTGAATGTAGATGATGTCTTTTTTCAACTTGTGTAAATTAATGTCTGATGAGAATGTGATTCCATCTAGAAGCTGCCATTCTGGAGATAAATGATTGGCTAAAATATTTAGTAAAAGGGTTCTAGCTGTGAGACATGTTAAAGATGATGATGTGGGCTCAGTTTGATATAGTTTACAGCTTACTAATTCACAGGAATAGTAGTGGGTGTTAGGGGTTTTTTTTCCCATGTTTTATTTGAACAATTTGGCTGGATAAAGGGGGCTGTATCCTTGCCTTTTGCATTCCTTCTGAGACAAGAGGTGTGCCTTCAAAACTGGTAAGATTGACGTAGTTGATCTTGAATAAAATGTGTGGATGGCTGCAGAGGAAAACATGGACAAGGAATTTCAGAAGACTGACAATCTGGTAAGAAAGAATTTAATGCTTAGTTTGCAGGTGAATTACATGCTACGTGATCTTCAAGCCTTTTGTCGCCAGATGCTGTAACATGGTTTGTATCCAATATAGTAGTACCACCACTATTGCGATAATGGCCTGAAATATGTGGTACCAGTGTGATAAAAAAGATAATGCAGCAGCAATAACAACATAACTATCTCTCAAGAACCAACAAATATTCCAAATGAACAAACCAACCCACACTCTAGAACTTCACTATGAAATAACACAAACTATATACACTCTCGGTTCAGTCCATTCCTCACAAGAGGGTACCTTGGCTCTCATCACAACACTGAGAGTGTAAGGGGTTACTAACTTTGTTCTGCCGACAAATTTCCATTTATTTATTCTTAAGCTTCTCTTACTGCTAGAAACCACCTCTGCCTGGTACTGGCATTTATGTGAACAATGTAGACAATTGACAAGTATCAAATGCCACAATACATAAATTCATTATTTATTAAAATTATCTTCAATTGTAGAAGTATCATAATTACTAAATGGTAATCGATTAGCATATTCAGGGCCATTTAGTCACCTACCAATCTGGTAGACACACTAGTCAAATTGACTACATCCTCACTAGGAAACAGGAAAGACGACTACTTGTAAATGCCCAAACCTTCCCAGGTGAAGAATGTACCCCACAATATAGATTAGTAGTTAGCGACTTCAGGATCAGGGCTAAATGGATGCCCAGAAGATGACTAGAATGGCGGAGAAGGGTCTGGAAGCTTAAGGATCCTGCAAAAAGAGATTGAGAGACATATTACTCAAAGCTGTGGAAGACAACTGGAGTTTTCTACAGGACAACCTTTTGAGGGCTAGTGACCAGATCTGTGGATGGTGCAAAGTCTCCTCTCAACCCAAGGTAACATGGTGGTGGAACAATGTTGTTGACAGGGCTAGTAAGGAAAAGAAACAGGCTTTGAAGGACTGGAAGACCGGTGATAGCAGGGAATTGTATCAGACTGCCAAAAGGGAAGCTAGGAGATAGGTTTATTTGGCCAGAGGGGAAGCAGATAAGGAAAAATTTGTCAATGTTCTGTGCCGTGATGACCAAAGACTTGAAGTATTTTCCTGTTGCCAAACAGTGTGTGAGAGAGAATCACGATGTCCTAGGAGAGAAATGTGTCCTCATGGGTGACGGTTCACTTGCTTCAAACGAAGCTGCAAAGAGACAGGTTTGGAGACGCCATTATGAAAGTTTGCTAAATAAAGTGAATGAATGTGAGAAAGAGAGTCTGCCGAATGCCGGCCCAACAGAGGGACCAGCTATCTATCTAAATTGACAGTGCCTTGGTAGGTAAAGCAATTAAGGGTATGAAGACAGGGAAAGCACCCGGACAATCAGGAATCACCACAGAGATGCTCAAACTATCTAGCGGTGTCGGCTATAGCCTAGTCAACCAGGTGATACATGAAGGAGTCATACCCAATGACTGGTGTAGCAGCACCATAGTCAACTGCTAACAAAGGTAAAGGTGACGCATTAGATACAAATAATTACAGAGGTATCAAGTTGTTGGATCAGGTAATGAAGGTCACGGAGAGGGTCATAGCCCACGTAATTAGGGAGAGAGGTAGTCTAGATGTGATGCAGTTTCGGTTCGTGCCAGGGGAAAGCACCACTGATGCTATATTTCTGATAAGACAGATGCAGGAGAAATAGCTAGTCCAAGATAAAACTCTGTACCTGGCTTTCATTGACAGTGTCCTCCGATCCCCTATCTGGTGGTCAATGAGGAGACTAGAGATGGATGAATGTTTATTGAGAGCTGTACAAGCCATGTACAGTAAGGTGACGGTTGGCAACGAGTACAGTGAAGAATATTGGGTAGGGGTAAGGGTCAACCTAAGATCAGTCCTCAGCCCCCTCTTATTCATTATAGTCCTCCAGGCAATAACAGAGGAATTCAAGACAGGCTGCTCCTCTATGCTGATGACCTTGCACTAATAGCAGAGTCACTGCTGGAACTGGAGCCAAAGGTAAGGGTGGAAGCAAAGTCTTAAATTGAATGGCCTTAGGGCTAACCTAGCCAAAACCAAAGTTTTAGTTAGTGTGCAGGCTGTCAAATCACAAACTCCTCTGTAGAAAAGGCATTGGTAGAAACTCCATACGATGCACCCGGTGTAAGCTATGGACACATAAAAGGTGCAGCAATATCAAAGGAAGGTTAACTGGGAAAATTATTTCTTGTGTGGGCAGATGCAGTGGGGCAATAAACACTGAAGGTGTTCAGAAAACAGCTTCCATTACATGCCTGGGGAAGAAACTAGAAGTAGTAAATACTTTCTACTACCTAGGCGACCAAGTATGTAGTGGGAGTGATTGTTCTGCGAGTGTAGCAACTAGAGTAATAATAGCCTGAGCAAATTCAGGGAGCTCCTACCTCTGCTGGCAGCTAAATGCCCCTCACTCAGGGGGAAAGGTGGACTGTATGATGCATGTGTGTGAACTGCCATGCTATACAGTAGTGAAACATGGGCCATGAATGCCGAGGACATGCGTAAGCTTGCAGTATGCTTGAGTCAAGTAAAACCAATACCGTAGCTGGGGGCCGGTGACCCGCTAGCTGGCTCCTGTGCTGATGAGACATAAAGAACACCCACTACACTCTCAGAATAGTTGGCGTTAGGAAGGGCATTTAGATGTAGAAATTATGCTAGACTAGATTGGAGCCTGTTGCAGCAGCTGGCTCTCCAAGACTTCAGTCAAACTGTCCAACCCATGCCATCATGGAAAACGGACGTTAATCGATGATGATGATGACAACGACGATAATTATATTAGTAATAAAGTTGGGTGCAGACAAGAGCGATTTGTAGTAGAGAGCAATAGCGTTTGGAGCGAGCAAAGAGTTGGCGGCCGGCGATGCGATCGATCGAAAAGCTGTCATCTCGGCGGCGATATCGCCTGTGAGTGGTGTCCGGTAGCGTACGTAACACACGGACGCATCGCGTTTATGCACGCGGCTAAGGCAGCTATTGCTCTCTAATAATCGCTTGCTTTTTATTAACTTAATGCATTCTTCACTTCGGCATACTGGGCAGAGATAGCATCGCATTCATGCACGCATTAGCTGTCTATCACCGCCTTAGCTATCATAAACAAACACAAGTTCATGTATGATATTAATCTTTCTTCTACTTCAATTATTACATGGTTTTCTCTTATAAAAATACACACATACAGGAGAAGTAAATTATACATATAATACTATAAATGTGGCTCTCGATAAACAGTCAAAGTAATTACCTGATCAACAATGGGTTTTACTGCTAGTATATATGTATACTAGCAGTATACAGGTGACCAAATCTGATTTTCTAAAAATATCACTCAAGTATAATATTTTTTTTAAACTCAGAAAGTCTTTCCAAAATTTTATTAGCTGTATCAGTTTGTCTTGGAGTTGTAATGAGTCATCTGACTCTTGAACATGAAAAAGTGGATTAATGGCTCCTACAAATTCACTAGTCTTTCAAGGCTCATGCCTTTTGACCCATCTTACTTCTGTGTGAAGCAATAGGGTTTTAAAATCTTTTAAAATCTTCATCTTCACAGAGTTTGATTTGACAATGTTATTTGTATGTATGCAAGTGTTGAGTGCATTTTCCATGTGTCCTCCAATATTCTTAGCAACCACATGCTGTCTGTGGATAATGCAACATATATTTAAAATGTGAGGAGCAACCGATTTCATTCTAGAAACAAAGCCTTTCACTTTTCCAGTCATGGCTGCAGCTCCATATGATGCAGTGTTGATCAAATTAGTCGATGGAATATTTTTATCATTAAAATACTGCATTACTTCATTGAATATATCTTCTCCATTAGTTGTTTCAAAAAAACTTTTAAGGAATAACATTTCTTCCCTTATATCATCTTCATGGTTGAATCTGACATAGACCAGAAGGATAACTTGGTTATGAATTCTGCTATCATCAACCTGGATAGAAAAATTGGTCGTTCGGAGAATTTCCACAATCTTCTTTCTCCTCAACAAAATTAGACATTTCATCCTGTCTTCTTGTAATTGTGTTATTTGAAAGTGGAATTGTACTCAGAGTAGGTTCAGCATCTTTTCCCAGAACCTCATTTGCTCAAGCTATCATAGCAGGCTTGACAAGATTCTCACCTTAAATCTGAGGTGCTGCAACCTTGGCAATAATTTCAGAAACCAAATAACTTGGTTTGAGTATCTTTACTTTTTCAACATTTATCTTCTTTACAAAGTCAGGTAGTTTGATTAGCTGTATTTTCTTTTTATTCTCAAAATATTCCCGACCTTTACCAACAGATGATGGATGCCTTAATTTCTGGTGCTGCTCCAGCTTAACTTTCTTCATGGAATAATTTGTCATGATGGCATTATATTCAAGATACATAGGTTTTGAGTCTACAGATACAAAACCAAACATGATAAAATCTTCTTTGCATTTCTTCAGTTTTGCCTTTTTAGCAGTTGGTTCAGTTATTACAACTGATCATAAAAAAATAAAAATAATAAATATTTTATTTCTATAAATTTAAAGTATCAAATTTATTATTAAACAATATTATGTAGTGATCTATTAAAAATATCGAATTTATTATGAAACTGTTGTGATTATAAAATTTAAATTATGTAGTTCTTGATTGTAATATATCATTGATTATATATTATACATCATTGATTCTTATGGAATAATTATTGAATTTTGTTTTCTTATTATTATTCTGTCTTCATATAAATTATTATTAACTAACAGTGTCTTTATTATCAAACAATATTGTGTAGATCTGAAATGGCTTCAATTTTTCACGGCTACGAATTCTCTGGGGACCACTGGTAGGTTCCAGGGACCACATTGGGAATCACTGCTTTAAACAATACTGGATGAAATGAATATTGAAATTATTTACAAATTTTGTTAGTACATGAAACATGTTATAATTTACAAGTTCCAGTAGAATATGTGACAAAGATAATATTCCTAGCTGAACTTATTCCCTTTAATTTTCTTGTACCAGAAACTTCCAACCCCAGCCAATATTAACGCCAGATAACTTACGCAGGACATTTTCATAATAAAGAAGAAAAAATTAAAAGGCTTTCATCTTTTTCTTTTAAACAAAAAAATTTTTATAAAGATATATATAAAGGATAGCTTTATGGTTGAAAAATTTGCTTCACACCCATGGGTTTCTGGGTTCAATTATGCTGTATGGTATATTGGGTAAGTGTCTTTTACTGTAGTCTTAGGTTGATCAATGTCATGTGAGTCAAATTGGGAGAATGATTCTATGAAGAAGCCCGCAAGATGTGTTTGTGTGTATGTGTGTGTGTTCATTTACATGTTTACTACTCTAGTATACTAGGCTATCAAAGGTTACTTTCAATGAACAGGCATCGTTAAAATGGGACCCTGCCCTATGTTTGGAATTATCTCTAATATTGATAGGGTCAATGAAAGACACCCAAAGACAGTGCCTGAGCATGGTCATAGCACACTGACTGAAATTAATAAAAGAAGAAACAATTCTAGGTTTCAAAACATTTTTAATGATAAACATCCAAATGTAAAGACAATGTTAAATGACTTTTCCAGGTGTATGTATGCATACATGCATAAATGGAATTTCCTTCTAAGTAGAAGTTCACCTGAAACAAAAGTCATGGAAATTATTAGGATGAATATTCTTTGGGTGGGAGATCAGAATAAATAAAAGAATGCAAGTGAATGTGTCATGTAAAGTGGGATGGGTGGGTTGGTGAGGTGCACAGCTGCCTTCAGAAACAACAGTAAAAAATCCCTGGTTTCATAATGGTTGAATCATTCGCCCAAAACAATGAGATTTTTGTTTCTTTTTTAAGACATGTAATAGTAGACATGTAGTAGGGGAATACTTATATTGATAGGAATCATTAATTAACAAGAAAATAATTATACATACACACACACATATATATATATATATAAATATATATATACAAAATGAGAAAATGGAGAAATATATCCAAATCAATCATCAACCATCAGATAATACCGAATCAATACTTTATTAAACCACTACACAATAGCAATGATATTATACATTAATATAGTGCAAATATAACAAGACATAGAAATACATTTACATTGTAGCTGACAGCTGTTTCGGCATGAAGACAGGTATGTCCCATTTAACCTATTAGCCATATAAAGCAGGTATAAATGAGACATTAACAAGAATATCTCACGGCCTCTTCAGAGAATTTAATGCAAGTATGAAAAAAATTTACATATAAATATAAATATGTGTGCATACACACTCATATTCTTACATATATATATATACACAATAATACAATATAAACAATATAGATCAATATACATCAACAAACACAATAATGTTCCATATTGAACTCCACAGTTCCATAACCAACATCAAGAAACCACAACATGTACACTCACACTCAAAGCAGGCATATATATTGAACAGTCCAATATATTAAAATGTGCCATTTCACAAAAAGTCAATAAAATTAATATCACCACGACTGATACATATATATTTCAATCATATATATACATATATCATATGTATATATACATATAAATATCATCAAATGCATGTATGTATCTGAATATGTCTTGTTTGATTTACATGTTTTTCGAGTCAAGTATGTTTTAAATTAAAAAATGATTGAAGTATTCTTTCACAACCAGATGCCTTTCCTGTCATTAACACTTGACTGTGTTTTAAATAAGGAATCTCTTAATTACACATGTCTTGAAAGGCTTGAAGTAAGCAGACAATTTGTCAACCAGAGAAATGACAACAGCAAACCTTGTAGCTTGCAACTTTTATAGAGCACAAACATAAACAGATATACACACATATTATATAGATAGATTTCTTACAGGTTCCATCTATCAAATTCACTCACAAGGATTTGGTCAATCTTGGCTATCATAAGTGATACTTGGCGAAGTTTGCCATGCACTGGGACTGAGCTCAAAACCATATGATTAAGAAGGGAACTACGTGCCTGTGCCTTCTATCAGTCTTTCTGTACATATGTATGCGTGCATACATATATATATATATATATATATATATATATATATATATATATATATATATATATACACACATAGTATGTAGATAGGCTTGTAATCGAAGCCGTGTCCTTGTGAAGCACACCTGTATATTCCAGTATGCCAATATTGTATGTAGATGTTATAATTGTGTGAGGTATGTATAAGAGTAGAAAAATATTGGAAAATAATATTTGCAGAGTAATTACGCATCAAAACAGTAGAGTGGAAAATATTTTTAGTATTATTTATTCACCATTGCACATGTTTCATTTGCTAGTACGAGTTAGAATATTATACATGTAAGAGAAAATTATAAAATATCTCTTATTAAAAACTCCTCAGACAGCGAATCAATTATCAGATTGAATAAAAAATAAGCAACGTTTTGAACCATGAAGAATTTGTACCAGATTTTTGCAGGGTTTTGAATTTTTGTTAAACATTTTTTTGCAGTTGTCTGATAATACAGATATAAACTTACCCAAATGCATCAATAAATTAACATTTATATTTTTTTTTCCCCATTCATACAATCATCTGAAAGGGAACTGTGAAAGTGCGATATTTGAGCAGTTTTGCAATTCAACTTCAAAAAGGATGTAAAGCAGCTAAAACTGTTCATGATATCAATGAAACATTTGGTGGGGAAATGACCAGTGAGAGGTCAGCTTGAAAATGGTTTAAATGATTTTGCAGATTGTGAGCATTATGGACGCCCATCTGTCATCGATGACAGTCAAGTAGAGACTGTCATTGAGAAAGATCCATATAAAACCACTTGAGAACTGGCAAAAGAACTTCAAGTTAGTCAGAAAACTGCCTGCAACCATTTTCATGCAATCAGAAAATCAAAAAAGCTCGACAAATTTGAATGAAAATCAGAAAATGCTTATTGCTTCTTCTCCGCAACCAGACCAATCCATTTCTTGACCATATTGTAACTTGCAATGAAAAGTGGATTCTGTACAATAAAAAACGTTCTTTGCAGTGGTTGGAGCAAAATGAAGCACCAAAAACCTTCCCTAAACCCAAGCTCTTCAAAAAGGTTATGGTGACTGCTTGGTGGTGTACTTTTGGAATCATCCATTATAACTTTTTAAAATCTGGAAAAAACATTACTGCAGAAACATATTGTCATGAAATTGCCAAAATGAAAGAAAAACCGCTAATCCTCTGTCCCAGACTGGTCAACAGAAGAGGGCCAACCATTCTTCATAACAATGCTCGACCATAAATTTCACTAATGATGCTCCAAAAGTTGAAGGAACTTGGCTATGAATTTCTTCCCCACCCAGCTTATTCCCCAGACCTTTCTCCTACCGACTACCACTTTTTCAAGCACCTTGATGGTTTCCTGAAAGAGAAGGAGTTCAAAAATCAAACTGATGCTGAAACTGTGTTCAAGGAGTTCATCAGCTCCAGAACTCCAGATTTTTATGTTACCAGAATAAACAAACTTGTAACTCATTGGCACAAATGTGTTGATTGTAATGGTACTTACTTTGATGAATAAAATTTCCACATTGCTGAAATATATTGTGATGAATTTCATGTTTCAAAACGTTGCTTACTTTTTACTCAGCATGATAATACTCTCTAATTTTCTGTCAGAAGACTTTCTAACAGAAGATATCTTACATGTTTCTCTGTTAAATACAATTTTGTAACCCCTATTAGTAAATGAAACATGTGTAATGGTGAATAAATAATACCAAAATTTTTTCTTATCTCCTGTTTTGATATATGTATATGTTATATTATATACAAGATATACTATATTATCATTAATTGATGGATGCAAAGAAATAAGAAACTTGAAGTAGTCAACTCCAAAATATAGTTGGGGTAGGTAGAATGGGGAAGTAAATGTCAATAAGAACTAACTCAGTCTTGCCAAACAGATGCCAGGACCAAAAGTGATGATGATGATGATCAGGATATATATATATATATATATATATATATATATATATATATATATATATATATATATATATATATATATATGGTGATAATATGGCGTAAAAGAAAGAAAATGGTAAATCTAGTTGAGTTGCTCATGAAGATAACATGGATGCCGCTCGAGCTCAAAAGATTGGCTGTTATGAAAACCTCCTAGAGGAATGTGAAGACACAGGCTGGAAAGCAGAGCATTTTTCAATCAAAGTTGGATGTAGAGGGTTTGTTGGACACAGTGTGAAGTGACTATTGCCATCATTGACTTAATTCATCGCAAAGCAAATACCACTAGGAGTAATATCCAAACTACACTGGAAAAGGCAAACCACTGGATTTGGTTAGAAAGCAACAATGAGCAATGGCTAGAAGAATATTGAGTGAAACCTGATGACCAGTTGATCTAGCAAGCAGGGTCTCATTTCAGTGAGGGGTGCCCAATGATGCTGTCAAGAGATAGGTCCCGAAATGGCAGGTATTCTCTCCTAATGGCCCCATAAACTTGCTAGCATCTGGTATGCAGGGCTTCCAAGGTAACACTTGCATCTGCATGTTGTTTGCAAAAAAATATTTAAAATATATATTCGACGACCCTGTGCTTGAGGAAACCTATTGAGTCAAGTACATCAACATCAAAAATCAATGGAAATTGTAGTTGTGATCCCTGTGCCGGTGGCATGTCAAAAGCACTGTCCGGATGTGGCCAATGCCAGCGCCGCCTTCATTGGCTTCCATGCTGGTGGCATGTAAAAACCACCAATCCAATCGTGGCCATTGCCAGCCTCGCCTGGCACCTGTGCCAGTGGCACGTAAAAAGTACCCACTACACTCACGGAGTGGTTGGCATTATGAAGGGCATCCAGCTGTAGAAACACTGCCAGATGAGACTGGAGCCTGGTGCAGCCTTCTGGCTTCCCAGATCCCGGTTGAACCGTCCAACCCATGCTAGCATGGAAAACGGACATTAAACGATGATGATGATATTCATGATCCGCATTATCATCACTTTTCTATGCTGGCATTAGTTGGGCAGAACTGAGCCAGTACCTCCACCTCCAATCCCAACTGAGTTGCAGGACTACATTTTGTTCATACTTTCTCTTTGCAACATAAGTTTCTGTCTGGATTTAACACCAACCACCTTACAAAAAATGTATTTTGTGTGTGAGGGTGTAGTTAGTATAACAAATAGGAGAAAAACTATTCAATAATATAGTAGGGGGTAACATATTTTAGTTGATCCAGTAGCATCATAGACAATGTCTTTGTGTTTGTCCCTATCCCAAATTAACAATTGGTGTTGTTTTGTTTATGTCCTTACAACTTCACGGTTTAGCAAACGACACTGATAAATAACAAACTTAAAAATATGTAGTGGGCGCAATTAGTTTCACTAAACCTTTCAATGTGGTGCCACAGTTCAATAACTGAAACAAGTAAAAGAGGTAATGTATGAATGTGTATATATAAGAACTACACATACAAACCTATCTGTAGATAGAATAACAAAAAGAGAGGAGAGACACAGGCAGTAATAGAGAAGCTAGTTATATTAGTCAGCAATTGTTAGACTTTTTGAGAAAATCTAAAATATATAAGTTTACTTGTATGTCTGTATCCAACAATGTATATTATTCTCAGACTTGCACGTTATTTGAAATACAAAAAGGTCACAAATTTCCAGAACTTTCACATATATTGCTCAGATGAAACTTGGCTGAGTGACCCAAGTGTCTTATGTTCAGTAATCTTCTATTTATTAGACAAGACAAACATGTAAGCACTGAGGTGCGACTGGCACCTTTATTTATGATACTGAGAATGATGGATTTTAGTTCAAATAAGAATGCAATTATTTTGTTTAACATTGTTACAGTAGTTTGTTTTAATATTAAAAGTGATGTAATTCAATTTAAAAGATCTCTGATATCACCGTTAAAACCAGTGTTCAATTCTTGTTTCATCTTAACTCCTTAACATTCAGATTGTTTATTCACATTGCTTTGAATTAATCATGCATTACCTGTAGCCTTGAGATTTAATTGATCTGATTGCTTATTTTTAGATTGACTTTCTAGAGGCCAGGCCTGACCGGTTTGAACATAAAACAGGTAGAATATTTGGGCCAGATATGGCCGGTTTAAATGCTAAAAGGAGAAACATATCAATTAAAATCTTCCTTGCTACATGGAGAGGAAGCCACTCTGTCATGTGTTAACATCATCAGATGATCTAGTTCTTATTCCCAATGTTTCAATAATGTGAAGTGTCATCATGTAGTCAACATCATTTAACATCCATGTTTCATGCTGGCATGGGTTGGACAGTTTGACGATGAAGAATTAATTGTTATGTCCAAATATACAATGAAACATCAATGCTTCATTGCATATATATAAGCAGATAAAAAAAATCATAGTGACTGCCTGCAAGCGAGTATGACTTAGTAATGTATATCATGCTTTCACTCATTATTTTAAGTGTCTACATAGTTACAAGCAGATAGACACTCTACTGACCTTCTCACCTTTATCTCATAATTTTGTTGATCCAAACACCTGATTAATAATTCAAGAAAGTAGTTATTTTACTCAGACTGTTCAAATTGATTATGTTTATTTACTTGGGAACATGACTATAAAAGAATTTAGCATCAAATTTGATTTCAACTTACATTTTCCACAGCTATTCTAACAACAGTGTAATAATACTTCTGTAACCTCTCGGAGGAAACATGACTCCTCCTTCACTCCTCTCCACCCTTCATTTATGGTTTGAGAATAATTCTATAATTGTTGTAAACTGGAATAGAACTTACTCTCTTTCTGCTCACATCCATTCTCCATTTAATGCTACTTTTAGAGAGATAGATTAGATAAAATGGACTCAAAGACCAACTAGAAAGTGAAAGTAGTATCTAACTTAGGATGTCTCATAGATAGTGGTGGCAATGGTGTTGGAGGTGGTAGATGTGGTTATCATGGCAGTGGTGGTGGTGGTGTAGTGTTGACAGTGGATGTGTATGATGGCAGCAATTATAGTGTTGGTGTTTTTGCAGAGGTGGTGGTAGTGGTGGTGGCGGAAGTGGATGATGATGATAATGATGATGATAGAAGTAGTGGCATTGATTATGTTAGGATGTCTCAGTAGTGGTTGTGAAGATGATTCTGATATTGATAGTCTTTGCATTGAGGTGGTGGCAGAGTCAGAGTAAATAATAAGAGCCCAGTTAACACAAGATTCTTAAATTTTGGAGATCTAAGATAGAGAGCAAGAAGTTAAAAGTTCCAATACTGTCCCAATTCCTACACCCCAGATTCTTCAACTATTTTATAAGAAAGGGGTTAATGGCAGGTTGTATACCAAAAAATACATAAATAAATTACTGTTTTATTCTTTGGCAACACGTGTTTCATGAGGTACATCCTCGGGTTCCTAAACCACACCTTGTTTCCCTGGAACCCCTCTCAAGATGCCAACACAATCATCAAGCCCTGTTAGTGTGTGTGAAGAGACAGAGAGAGTAATGTGTGAAAGAGAGAGATAACTGAAATTTTTTACTCGGTGTATCATCATCATCATCATCATCATCGTTTAACGTCCGTTTTCCATGCTAGCATGGGTTGGACGGTTCAACCGGGATCTGGGAAGCCAGAAGGCTGCACCAGGCTCCAGTCTGATCTGGCAGTGTTTCTACAGCTGGATGCCCTTCATAATGCCAACCACTCCGTGAGTGTAGTGGGTACTTTTTATGTGCCATTGGCACAGGTGCCAGAGGGGTCTGGCATCGGCCACGTTCGGATGGTGCTTTTTATGTGTCACCGGCACAGGTATCACAACTACTGTTTCCATTGATATTTGGTTTGATGTTCATGTACATGCACTTGACTCAACAGGTCTCCTCAAGCACAGTGAGATGTTCCGGGATCCAAGGTACTTTGAATGGGCAGGGGGTATGCGGAACTGGTGCCGGAAGCATCACGGGTCTTAGTAGTCACAGCACATCTCCAGAGATCTCAGTCCTTCGCCATTGCCTCAGTGAGGCCCAACGCTCTGAGGTCATGCTTGCCTACCTCATCCCATGTCTTCCTGGGTCTACCTCTCCCCCTGATTCCTTCAACTGTTCGGGAGTGGCACTTCTTCACACATCTCTCCTTATCCATCCGCAGTACATGACCATACCATCGCAAGCGTCGCTCTTGCACACCGCATCTGATGCTTCTTATAATAATAATAATGAAATTATTGTATACAGTGCTCAGGTGCACCACAACTTGTCAGAAAGTGCATATAAAGTACATGCAGCAATGTAGAAATGTCTGGAAAGTGAACATGCTTGTGTGTGTATGGAGGGGAGAAAATCAAGTGTAGTGTTGGCGAATCTCAGGAAGCATGGAAGTTTGTTCCACGCTTCAGCAACTCTCAGCGTGAAAAAATGTTTCCTGAAGTCATGGGAGCTGTGCTGTTTTCTTACTTTGTAAATATGTCCACGGGTGTTAGATGGGTGGAGTTTGAAGAGGTGCTCAGAGTTATTGTTTGTGCGATGGTTGATAATTTTATGGGTGTCTGCCAAGTCAGCTGCCAGACGTCGGAGTGTTAATGTGTCCATGCCCAGGGAAGTAAGGCGTTCAGGATATGGCAAATGCCTGATGGAGGGTATTCTTTTGGTTGCACGTCGCTGAACAGCTTCTAGACGATTGATGTCCTGGGCAAGATAAGGGTTCCAGACCGGTGATGCAAATTCCAGGTGAGGTCTTACCATAGCTATATAAAGCCGCAGATAGATAGCCGGAGAGCGGCTCACAAAGGATTTGGTGAGTGATGCCAAGACACCCTCAGCCTTCTTGACAATTTTAGCGATGTGTTTTGTCCAACGCAAATCACTGTCGACAATAACACCCAGGTCACGTTCACTTGAAGACTTTTTGAGACTAGTGTTGTGGAGGGAGTAGGTGGACGCTGGGTTTCTCCTCCCAAAATGCATGGTGGTACATTTGTCCACAGCCAGCTTCAGTTGCCAGTCCATGATCCACTGCTGCATTGTGTCCAGGTCTGCTTGCAATAGAGATCCATAGTGTACAGGATTTGACCTCTTTATTTGGAGGTACAGCTTGATGTCATCTGCATATTTCAGCACTGTGGCATTCTTTAAGTTGGCATCTATGTCATTAACATATGCAACAAATAAAAGAGGGCCAAGAACAGATCCCTGCGGCACACCAGATGTCATCTCATAGGGCGAAGAGTGCTGTCCTAGAACTGTGACAACCTCTTTTCGGCCGAAAATAAAGGACTTTAACCAGTTATAGTTATAGAGTTCGTCTCTTACACCCAACGCAGAAAGCTTCACCATAAGTCTTTTGTGTGGCACAGAGTTAAAAGCCTTAGCAAAGTCCAGGTAAACAACATCCACCCAGGATCCGCGATCAGTGATTTGGGTAACGTCCTCAAGAAACTCGATGAGTTGATTACAGCAGCTGGAGTTAGGAATAAATCCGAATTGGACGGCTGGCTGAGGCTGTGAGACTTCCAGAAGTTCCAGAGGGTTTCTCTGATACAGGATTCCATCAGTTTGGCGATGCAGCTAGTAAGACTGACGGGGCGATAGTTGACAGGCGATGTGCGGTCGCCTTTTTTTAACAGAGGGATGACACTGGCAGTTTTCCACTGTTCTGGAGTAACACCATTGTCGAGACAGAATTGGAAGAATAGAGAAAGTTGGCATAGAAGAAAGTACCCACTGCGTTTGAGAAGTAGGTATGTAACACCATTGAGACCAGGAGAGGCATAATTGCGTTTATTCTTTAGGTGGCGTTGCAGCATTGCTGGTGTAAATTGCATAGAAGATATAGAGTCCGATGTCAGTGGTGATGATGATGGAACATTTTGGTCTTCGACAGTAAAGATGCCGGCATAGCATCCAGCAATGATTTCTGCACATTCTTCGGGATTGCCAGTAATCTGTCCTGTGTGGGGATTGCGAAGGGGACCAACAGGAGAGTGGGGTCTCTGCTTTGAGTGCACATACTTCCAGAACCCTTTGCTGTCAGGGTTAGCTGCAATGCGTTGTTCAAATTCAAGCACTGCCTTTTTTGTCACCTGCTTGAGGTGGTTGGCTGACCTATTGCGCTTTTCCTGTTGCTCTCTGATTTATGCAATTTGTATTCCCGTTCAGCATTACGGCGTTCTTTCCTGGCAAGTCGGACTGCAGTCTCTCAAATTGCACTATTGGGTGGTTTTTTGTGCTTGCGTGGTACTGATGCTGCACATGCTGCCCATATTGAATTCAGAATGTTCTGGAGTATAGTGTCCACATCTCCAGAGGCATAAAACTCGCGCCAGTTTGGGCGTTGCAGCTCAGTACAATAAGAGCTCCAGTTTGCTTTATTCCAGTCAAAGCGGGCAATCTGAAGATGGTTGTGTTTTTTGTTACAACCAATCAGAGACAAGTCGGCCATGATCATGGAATGATCAGAGTCACCCAAAGGTTCTTCGGTAGCGACACTAATGATTGTTTCAGGAGAAGCGGTTAGTAGCAGATCCAAAGTGTTGTTACCTCTTGTGGGGGAGGTAACAACTTGGGACCAATTCGAATTCAGCACCAGTTCAAGAAAATCGTCTGCACTTTGCGGCCAACGGAAGGCCTCCCAGTCAATCTCAGGGAAATTGAAGTCCCCCGCAACATACACATATGTGGCTGTTTTCATGGCAGCCGCCCTGAGGAGATCAAAAAGCTGTGCGTCTTGGCGATAATTTGGAGGACGGTAAACGACTCCGAGCAGAAGTGTTGACATGGTCATGTGTACATTGCAGAAAATACCTCCTGCTGAGATTGGTTCAAATCATCACAGGGGATTGCCGAAAGACTTGATCGAACATAAATCATCACACCCCCCCACGGCGATTAATGCGGTCTTTGCGGAACAGGTTGTAGCCGGCTATGCTGAAAACTCCATCACAGAGTGCAGAGTGTGCCCACGTTTCCGTGACTGTGATGAAATCTGGGTTGATACTTTTGACGTAGGAGACAAAAAGATGCACCTTGTTGCATAAACTACGGGCATTCAAGGACAGCAGTTTATATCTGGATTTCAGATGATGATATACAGGGGATGGCTGATTGTTCTTGGTTAGTTTCCCAAGATTTTTGCATTGCCAGTTGTTGTTGTGGGTGTAGTCTGCTCAGTCCAACTGGCATCCCTTATCCACGACTCACCAGACTTGACGAATGTCCAGATCTGCCCATCATCGCGGAGGCTAAAACTCTCCCGTGGCACAGAGTTGCGATTTAGGGAAGCCACGGATTCTTATGCCTAGCATTTCTCTCAGGGTGCTTACACTCTGTCGTGCATTCACACTGACATTACACATCCAGCGGATCATGCTAGCTTCATTTCTTTCAAGTCTACGCATGTCCTCTGCAGTCACGGCCCATGTTTCACTGCCGTGAAGCATGGCAGTTCGCACACATGCATCATACAATCTACCTTTCACTCTGAGTGAGAGACCCTTTGTCGCCAGTAGGGGTAGCAGCTTTCTAAACTTTGCCCAGGCTATTCGTGTTCTAGTGGTGACACTCTCTGAGCATCCACCCCACTACTAACTTGGTCACCCAGGTAGCGGAAACTATCAACTACTTCTAGTTTCTCTCCCTGGAGTGTGATGGAATCTGTTTTCTGAGTGTCTGTGGTGTCTATTGTCCCTGTGCATCTGCCGCACATGAAAGCTATCTTATCTGTTAATTTCCCTTTAATGTTGCTGCACCTCTTGTGCGTCCATAGCTTACATTGGGTGCATCTTATGGAGTTTCTACCTACACCTTTCCTACAGCTCGAGCAGGGCCACCTGCCCGATGGGGTGTGTGCTGAGTTCGCCTTTCTGCATACTATAACTTTGTTCTTCGCTACATTTACTCTAAGGCCCTTTGATTCCAACCCTTGTTTCCACACCCGAAATTTCTTTTTTAGTTCCGGTAGCGATTCTGCTATGAGGGCCAGGTCATCAGCATAGAGGAGCTCCCAGGGGCAACCTGTTTTGAATTCCTCTGTTATTGCCTGGAGACTATGATGAATAAAAGGGGACTGAGGGCTGAGCCCTGGTGTACACCTACTACTCTACCACGGATTCTTCACTATATTCGTTGCCAATCCTAACCTTGCTGACAGCCTCTCTGTATAGAGCCTGTACAGCCCTTATTAGCCATTCGTGAATCAACAGTTTCCGCATCGACCACCAGATAAGGGATCGGGGAACCCTGTCAAAGGCTTTCTCCAAGTCCACAAAAGCTATGTAGAGGGGTTTATCTTTAGCTAGGTATTTCTCCAGCAGTTGTCGGACCAGGAATCTAGCATCAGTGGTGCTTCTACCCGACACAAACCGAACTGCATCTCATCTAAGCAAATTCTCTCCCTAATGAGATGGGTTATGACCCTCTCTGTGGCCTTCATCACCTGATCCAACAGTTTAATACCCCTGTAGTTATTTCTATCTAGAGCATCACACCTTACCCTTGTAGTAGTTGACTATGGTGCTGCTACGCCAGTCATTGGGTATGACTCCATTATGAACTACCTGGTTAACAATACGGGTGACTAGGCCATAGCCCGCATAACCAGCTGTTTTAAGCATCTCAGCAGTGATTCATGATGGGCCGGGGGCTTTACCTGGTTTCATATCCTTAATTGCCTTAACTACAAGGGAGCTGTCTATTTGGATAGCTGGTCCCTCTACTGGGTCAACATTTGGCAGGCTCTCCTCCTCTCATTCATTCTCCACATTCAACAGTCTTTCATAATGGCTTCTCCAAGCCTCTTTCTTTTCACCAACAATAAAAGCAAGTGCCCCATCATCCATGCGGACACATTTCTCCCCTGTAACATCACTATTTTCTCTGACACACTGTCTAGCAATACGAAATACCTCAGTTCTTTGGTCCTCACGTCGCTGGACATTGGCAAACTTCTTTTCTGCTATGTGTGTGTGTGTGTGTGTGTGTGTGTGTGTGTGGTGTGGTGTGTGTGTGTGTGGTGTGTGTGTGTGTGTGTGTGTGTGTGTGTGTGTGTGGTGTGTGTGTGTGTGTGTGTGTGTGTGATGATAGGCAAAATCGACCTCGGCGGAATTTGAACTCAGAACGTAACGGCAGACGAAATACGGCTACGCATTTCGCCCGGCGTGCTAACGTTTCTGCCAGCTCTTTGCTTTTTTAATATTACATTTCGGCGAAGTTTCGCTTGTCGTAGCACAAGTTTCCGTCGATTTCCGTAAAAAACTTTTATTTTTTTTTACATAAGTAATGAGAGCGAAAGAGACTAAGAGAAGCGATTTTATGACGAGGGAAGTTTGTCTTTGAAGTTACCGTCTAGGGGAAGCATTGATGTCATGTGTGTGTGTGTGTGTGTTTGATGGGTGTGGGAGACAGTATGTTGTTAAGTGAAGTGCTTCTGTTAGTGTGTGTGAAGAGACAGAGAGAGTAATGTGTGAAGAGAGAGATAACTGAAATTTTTTACTCGTGTATGTGTATAGTATGTCTGCATGTATTGTGTGTGTGTATGTATCTATGTATGTATGGCCAATTCATCGTAATTACGATTACGATGAATCGGCTATACATACATACACCACACACATACATACCACACACGCACACATACTTACACCACACAACATGCAGACATACAGAATGGAAACATTTTCAATTTAATACATGTGGCTTATTAACTAGTTTTAAATACTGTTATTAGAAGTGGCTGACTTGTTTACATTTAAGATGTTAAATACGTCACGAAATTGGTGTCGAGACGGAGTAATGAAATAAAGCCGAATGACGGAATATCATTGGTTAAAATTCTAATTATTAAACAACGTTAAACTTAGAAGTTACAATTCCGTTTTCATTCTGGTTTACAATTGTTTACTTTTGCACATTTCTACCAGTATACGAAGTTTCATTGTTTGGTTCAGTAGGAAAATTTGAAAAAACTGGCCTCAAAATAGAAAAGATCCATATATATATATATATTATATATATATATATAATAGATATATATATATATATATATATAATATAATATATATATTATTACATATATACTCTATGTGTGGGTGTGTATGTGCGTCTGTATGTGTGTGTGTGAATGTGAATGTGTGTGTATGTGCGTGTGTGCGAGTTCGTGTGATTTTATATGTAACTGAAATGGAAGTGAGGAGCTAGTAGCAATCCCGAGAACAGTCCTAGAACTATACATATATATTCACCTTATGTGATTTCACGCACTGAAGCTCGGTCATCAGACCACGTTTTCCGTAAGATTGAACCGTCGACATATATGAGCACAAAACAAACCTGTCAGCTTTGAATTCATTTTCTGTGCAGTGGATTGGCCTAAGAGGGTATGAGTGAGATTTGATATAGCAGAATATGACTGTGAGCAAATTTCCTGTGTTCACAGAGATGACTACATCCTTCCTTCGCATAATCCCGGTTTTTTCACGTGCAAAACCACTCTCCTTTCTCCATATATGTGTTTTCATACCATCCAGACCTGTGGCCCACGCCCCACTTAATAAGGCTGCAACCCTACCACTCTTGACACTAATACACGCACACGTGCACTAAACTATCAACCATACAAAAGCCATTCATTCATATGCCCGCTTCTCCATACGGAGATTTTATACTTGCCTCTACGCACTTTCTCTTATAAACTTTCTCCAAACACACCCTGCAAAACAACATTCATAACAAGGTTCTTTTTTAATCGATTAGTTCTCACTTGATGCTTCTGAAATTCTTTTCTCTCATGAATGACCAACGTCCCCAATATCACGACCTACCTACATTCAAGTACATCGTTGTGTCAATCATTTTTCGTAACTGTGATCCTTTTATATTGTACACACACAGACACATGCATACATGCACACACATCTGATTCCAATATGTTTTTTTTTTTTTAAACTTCAAAGTTTCTCCTATTGGTTTTAAATGCGTAGCGCAGAAAAAACTTGGCCAAAATCGGTATGGAGTAGGAAAGTGGGTATGAAAAGATTTCATAAGTTTCCAAATATTTTGTTCCCCGCAAAGGTATCTTCCATTTCTATAGGTGTGTAGTGCAATTAAGACAAAAGTGTACAAAATTCTGTCCGGAAGTGGGAGATAATGATTCAAAAATTTTCATATATACATACACACTCACACAGACACTCACATATACACAGATCCTTTTATATAAGAATTTCTGTTGAAAGATACCTGATGTGAAACCGTATGTTGAAACAGATGTTGCTATATCTTGGTATGGTCATCTTTCTTTTTTTTTTGGTGGAACCAAATAAATACGCATTATATATATTCGTTCTTCACTTGCTTATTTTTACATTAACTGGTGTTCATTGTCCGAAAATCTTTCGTTGCATATCTGTGGCCTCTACAGTGACCGACCATTCCGTCCTCTTGTATTCTCCTGCTCCCCTTAGTTTATTCTGTCTTTCAATGATATATATATATATATATATATATATATATATACATGTGTGTGTGTGTGCGTGTGTATTAAACCAGCGAAATGATTATCCTCGAAGTCCTAAGTGTGTTAAATGAGAACATGTTCTATTAATATTTGTGACCAAGCAATTCCGTTTTGTTTGGTTCGAAGAGCACCACGATGAGTAGAGAAGATAGTTAATGATGATCATCTAAATGTATTTGCAGAGTGTAATTCTGATGAATATAAAACATAATTCTAATGAATATAATAAAGAAGAAATCATAGTGAAAGTAAACGAAGATAAGAATAAAAATAAATAATTCATTAAAAAAACGTGTGTTCTTGATCATTAAATTCAGATTGAAATAATATAAATGAATACGAAACACAATTTGGAATTAAATTATAGAAAGAACGATAAAATAAAATTGAGAGAGATGGGGAAATACTCATTGTAAGAGAAATAAGGGAAAACAAAGAGAATAATATAAAATAATGAATGCGAATTTTGTAACATATTGTTTAGTATATTTTGTGTTATCCATATTGGATTCGTGGTTATTATTACTACTGTTACCAAATCTATGTCTGTTGTTCTCTATCTCGGAGAAGTCGGTTTTCCTACGATATTGTATTCATGAAAGTATATAAATTGAATCGCCCAACTACATGCTGCACTCTATTATATTCATTCATACAACAAAAGTGTAATGAAAATAACCAAGATTTTTACCAAATTTACACGATCGCTTCCCTTATACATTAACAAGTGTTCTTCCCCCTCGTGTTATTTATGAAGAAACACAAGTAAGATATGGATGTCTTATAAGGGAACATGGAAGTAAAATTTTCCCAGTATGTATCAGAGGCTCCCTGATGCCTCCCCAATCTATAACTATAAACGCAGTTCTGCGGGGTATGTTGTACCCGATTCCAGATTTCCATCTTCTATCTATCTATCTATCTATCTATCTATCTATCTATCTATCTATCTATCTATCTATCTATCTATCTATATATATATATATATATGTGTGTGTGTGTGTGTGTATATATATATATACACACACACACACACACATATATATATATATACATATACATACATATATATACATAAATATATATACATATATATATATATATATATGCACTCATGCATACACAGACACACGTCCACACACACAAACATATACACATTTATACATATGTATGTATGTGTATATATATATATATATATATATATATATATATATATATACATATACATATATATATATATATACATATATATATTTATATATAGATATATCCATGTATATGCGCATATGTATTTTTTGTATATATGTATATATATATATGTTTGTGTGTATGTGTGTGTGTGCGTGTGAATGTATGTATGTATTTGTATACATATATGTGTTTGCCTGCGAACCCTCGTACATGTTTGCATATACGTGCATGTGTTGTATGCGGACACACATGTGCGTTATGCGTATTTGTTTGCGTGTAATTTGAAAGTGGTTACTCGAACGGAAACGTGACAACTGAAAAAGTTGTGTAAATTGAATATAATTATAGTATAAATGTAGCAATGGATGTAATTCGAGTGAAAGATTTCTCTACAATGGCAGGTATATTTAAATCTTCACCATCCGTGACAGCAAGTTGTCAAAATTTCTATGGCATGAGAATGTTGAAAATGTCACTGGTAGTGGATGAAGGAAGGTTGAGTACACGTGAGCATTATGTATACTTATATACATGAACACACCGTCACAGTCATATGTATAATAAAAGTCGTTCTGTGCGTTTCTGAATGTATATATGAATAAATAAACATACATAGTCATTCATACTTTTTTATACTCTTATTCTGTTATATATCATTTCCTGTACAGGTTATTTGACGCAGCTGCGTAGAAGGAAGTCTAGAAACTTCTACAACGACGTGTCAATCGCAATGTCGTGTGATAAACAGTATGACATTGTTGCGGGATTGGCTGAGTTTTGTTTATATAAAGTGAAAAATGTGAATGGCCGATCTAAATTTAATGGCAAAGCAAATAGTATACACATACATACGTACATGTGCTTGTCTCAATGCATATGTTCTTGTAGAGTATTTTAAATCTACTTCATTATTCGAGTCATAAATCACATGATTTCTTTTTTTTTTGCATTTCAAATAAATTTTACGTAACTAGAGCAGGGTAAATTATCTTCTGTATGCTTAGACAGTTCATTCACCAATTTCCAATTGTATCTTTATTTAGATGGGTTGTTCCTCGTTTCATTTAAATTTTCATCAACGCAGATCCCTTTTGACTTCTTTGTTGTACATGCTATTTTGTTTAGTTCTAATTCATTTCTATATAATGAATGTAGTGTTATCGATTGGCATTTTACATTGATATTTTTTCTTGAGTTGTTGATCAATTAATCGTAGTATGTTTTAATAAATAATATTTTTCTAGAGATTAAAAAAAAATTCATGTATTTTCATTGGCCGATTCCTCCTTATCACCTTGTCGCGTAAGGCATCACAAAATGTTTTATAACGTTATCAATCTGCGTACTTCATAAATCGTTAATTTATATCTGATGTCGCTAAAGATATTGCTGTTATCTACAGAAAATTTGTATTTTGTATCGCATATAATAAAATGACAGCTCTTTGTGTAGCTGAATTTTGTTGATACCTTATTTTTTTTTCGTTCTGTTGTTGTTAACATCGTTTTGCCTTCTAAACACAGGTGTTGTATTTAAGACAAGAATTACAGATTCAATTTTACTTCTATATGCTCTGGTAGAACGGTATAGTAGTACAGAAAACGCTACAAATTCATATAATTCCGCCGCATTCTGCCTGGCTTTCAGAAAGTACACTCCTAAATAATCCTATGGACTTTTGAACAGTCGACAAGCATTTTGCATAATCATCATAAACATTCTGCGAAAAAAAAATGCTGAAGTAAAACACGTGCAACAGAGTTATAAAATTCCAGAACCCGCATGAATGGATCTATACAGAAACAATAGCAAGGCTATCAACAAAAATATACTCTTTTACTTGCTTCGTTAATGTGACTGTTGCCTTGCTGGAGCACCGCCTTTAGTCGAGCAAATCTTTGTAAGCCTAGTATGTATTCTATCGGTCTCATACGTAGACAAATTTCGCATATCTTTGAAATACATACCTAGAGACGTTCTTAGTAAAAATAGGATAAAAACCTGTAGTGGAATAAGCAATTAGCATGTAATAACGTTTGTATAGTTTGGAACAACAACAACAATAATAATGATTAAAATCATTAAAATAATAATTAAAATGATGAGGAGGAGGGTGAAGAAGAAGAGGAAGAAGGGGAAGAGGAGAAAGATGATCATCATGATTATGATAAACATGATAATATTTGTCAATGAGGAGGGGTTTTTTTTACCCCTAGAATGATGTATCTGATATAGAAATATTGTTAATACGTGCATCGAGACCACAAAATACGGAGTTGATGTCCAGCGAGCTTATGTGTGTCACACAGGTATGAGGGCTCTCAGTGACTTTAGATAAGAATCTTCACAAAGGTGTTCTTGCGACAGAATAACTTGTGGTTTTGTCAAATTAAATCGGTAACTTCTCTGTGAGTGCAAATGTCAAATGGGATATAAACGATCATCCCCGAAAATAGAAAGAGAATCTACGAGTTGAAACCGGAAGAAGCAGAACACAAGCGATGCAGAATCTGATCTCTTTTACTAAGAATGATAATGAAAAATATTCGTTAAGAAAAAGACTTAGAAACCGCGTGCGATCTCAAATTGTCGACCGATAATTTATATGGCACTACTAGGAAAACCTTTCACAAGTATGTTCTCGGAAATGATGTATACATATTTAGAGGAACACAGCTTGTTCCCTAACGCACAGAAATAATGCCGCAGTAATTCAAGGAGAGAAAATACCGACTATGAATCAAACGCATGGTTAATAAGTGTCAACTAAGAAGTAGAAGAGACTGATCAAGTGCTAGATTTATTGATACGGAATATGATACTGTCACATACTATTGGTTATGAATATACTAAAATACTAAAAATCAAAAATACCAGCCCCGAACTAACACAGGAAAGTTTGGAAGATTGGAAAACGGTTATGGTAAAAGGTAGGCACTCACGTGGGAAATGCATATTTATTTGGTGTATCTTCCAGATTGGTAGTTTATAGGTTGTACTGTATTCCATTGCACACATTCCATTCTCCTTCGAAATGGGGGGAGTATATCAGGATATACCTCAGGAATATATATACCTATTACATTTTACGGATGATCTAAACCTAGACGGCAAGACTAGGAGGGAATAGGATATCCTTATCCGTTCAATGAGAGTATTTATCATTGGCATCGGAATGGAATTTTGTGTTTCCAAGTGTGAAACGTATATGAAGCAGAAAGACAGAATAATTATCGCATATGAAGATACGAAAGGAAGAAAAAACGAACAGAAAATTTCTTGCAATTAGCAGGGTTATACACACCCGGGTTAAAGTGGACAGGTTATATATAAACACAAAGGATCGAAGAAAAAGATTGATAAGTGTAAAAAACTGCGTGGAAATAGAATTTGAGCGAGAACTTTACTGGCAGTAAATAGGAGATTTGAAAACAGTAGGAGAGAATATGGCAGATGAAGGAAGAAAAAGAAAGTATATTTCTTGGAATTGCAGAGTAATGGTACGAAGAGAAATGCTTACACAGAAAATATATTGTAAGTTTTGGAGGACATGGTGAGACGTAGGGTTTGTTTATGCCTGCTGGAGATCAAGAAATAAAAACTAAATATATAAGGAAGGACGCAAGCAACAAAAGTATCTTGGCTGAACGTAGAATGAATAGTGAAAGAGAAAAGACCTTTGGCCATATTCAATTATGGATTTTTACATTCGAATACAAACATATATGCATATGTAGTTGCATCCACACAAACACACACACTCACGCATATATTTACATGCTTCCACAGAGGACTATAATAACTGCGGTTACGACAGGAGTGCTACGATGTTATATTAGCAAATCTGTAAAATATTTGGATTTGAAATTATTGGTAAAGGGGGTTGTCATAAAACAGAACAGAAAATTTGAAAATTATTATTTAAAAGCACGATGAGATGTCAAACTCTAAACTCTGGAATAAATAGATCATTCACACCCATAAAATATGTAGTTATTTTATTTTACTCAATAGCGATGATATCAGAACTTAAGAACATATTAAAATACAATTTTATCTAAAATACGAATTTCACAAATTCTGGAAGTACAATAAAATTCTTTCGCTTCAGGAACGTTTTCAAGGGTCTTCGTTATGTATGTCTTGACATTAAAGTAAACCTGTTTGCTTGGTACAGTAAGTATTCTAAGAAAGTGGTAAGATGAATATTTGGGTTGTACAACTTAATACGACGTTGAAAAATGTCCGTTGAAAACCAACGGAAATATTAATATTAGTTTCGAACGGAAATAATAATATTAGTTTCGAATTTTGGTGCAAAGCCTGCAATTTCAGGGTATAAAATCGACTCCAGTGCCAACTGAACGCGAAGTGATGGATGGAAAATTCGACCACAGTGGCATTTGAACCCAGAACATAATAACGGACGAAATGCCTCTAGGCATTTTGCCGAACGTGTAAACTATTCTGCCAGTTCTCCCCTTACCGAAAATAATAACATTAATGATTATAATGATGAAGAGATAAATCACATTAAGTCCAGCTACAGGAGCGATAGACATTAATGTTTTGTCGTTTTTGTGTTATCACGCTTGTCTGTGGCTTCCAAGTGTTTGAACACCAGGCGAATAAATGAGACTATATTCTCTCACTTCTATAATCACAGCCTGCGCCCGAACTGGCAAAACATATACTTTGCGCATATGTGTTCGATAAAGCAATGCTAAACTCGATAGAAGGGTCCAAACTCCTATTGAAATATCCAGAGCAGCTTTTGAGAAGATTTATGATCGCCTTTGGAGAGTCCATTATGTCCCAATAGGGACAGTGACCTAACAACTTCTTATATATATATATATCCCGTTCAGTTTCCGTCTACCAAATCCACTCACAAGGCTTTGGTCGGCCCGAGGCTATAGTAGAATACACTTGCCCAAGGTGCCTCGCAGATGGACTGAACCCGGAACCGTGTGGTTGGTAAACAAGCTACTTACCACGT
>NC_043012.1:47480610-47498110 GCF_006345805.1 Octopus sinensis
CGAATATAAAAGAAATTTGGGAAGAAGTGTTTTAGAATTTCGGAAAATTGACCAGTGTCCAATTCAATTCGTCTTAACTTTCAAGAAAATGGATATTTTTAAATGAGATACTCAACAAATATATCTCAAACTATGTAAATTTCGAGGACATAGAATGTTGGGGTAAAACAACAGATTATTTTTGAGGATCTGTTTTTCACTTGGGGTTGTTTCGGGAACAAATCGTCCATATTTGTTTCATTTTCTCCGATTTGTGCGTTTGTGCATCCGTAGATTACCAACACACACACACACACACACACACATTCAATCAAAAAGTTCAAACGGGGACTTATTACATTCAGTATCAGGTTTATTACAGAGATTATGTAACAAATTATGCTTTACACTTCTATATTTAACTGTGCGTGTATATTCCATATTTTTGCTTCTTGTGTCTTCTGCCTTTCAACTAGAAACGATTACCTTGGAATTTACTTAAATCGAAAAGAAATTCTATACAACAGCTAAGTCGTCTTAATAAAATATTTTTGTGTATCCGACCGTTAGATGTTATTTTTTGTTTAACGAGTTTTCTGGCGAGGACTTCATTTACCTTCATTGCCTGTTTTTGCTTTAGAATAAATCTGTGGACTCCGGCGAAATTTCTGAAATTCCCCACCCCTCCTATAACACTTACCTCCCAAATTTTCTATAGTCGGAATTTACCTGATATAGCACATATTCTTAGAAAATGTAATTAAAAGTATACATTTTTCTGAAAGTTATGATGGGGGTAGAAATCTGCAGTTATATCGACAAATTTGGCATTCTCCTTCTAGGCATAGTTATATATTTATACAGAAATATATATATATATTTATACAGTGCAGAAGATAGTAAACAATGAAAATAACTTGGTAAGGGGAATTATGTTTCTTAATACAACCGACAGAAAATATATAAGAAATGTTAACGAAAAAAAGCATTGTACGGGTTGAAACGAAATTTGTCATTCAGTGAACCAATGAGCCAGTATCAAAGGAACCAGAAAGAAACCACCAACGACTGGAAAACACAAAACCGTACGGAGTGACATGGAATTTATGAAGATACTTCTGTCAGTAGATTAAGAAATTACTTATATCACTAATTGTGAACTTCTTTCTGTTAGTAATTTGTCGTTGTTTGTTTGTAAATAGCGATTAAAAACTTAGACTTACATTGAAAACAATAACATGGAAGTTAAACAATGGCGTATGAAAATTGAAAGATAAAGAATAACGTCTGAAAAATGAAAGTGAAAACAAGAGATATTGATAGACAGACATGATACAGAGAGATAGTGATCCACAGATAGAGATAGATAGAGATATATAAATAAAGAAACATGTTGCGTCACTGATGCTAGAAAGCCGTAAGTAAATAACTTTGAATCTTTCAAAGATATGAATGTAATATAAAAAGCAATATTATTTACTTTTAATAATTTTTAACAAAAAAATCAAATGAACAACCTGTTAGTTGTCCGAGGTCAAATTATTCATGCATCACAAGAATGAAAGCAATTGGTGAAGCCGTTTACGCATGAAAAGTGAATACGCAAATATATATATATATATATATATATAATGGTGCTGCCCCAGCATGCACACAGCTCGTGAGCTGAAATTAGATAAAATAAAAAAATAAAATAAAATAAATAAATATATATATATATATATATGTATTGTATGTATAAATGGCAATTTCTCTCTGTCTGTTACCCTCTAATCCACCAAACCAATTTTCATGAAACTAACATCCTGTCAAATATTAGGCTAATTATATTTCAATTTAAATTTATAATGTGCCCCCAGTTTCTCTGGGCCAATTATATGATAAAATAAGAAGATTGCAAATTAGAAGGTTTCAACACACACAATCCTACAGAAAGGTGAATGTGAGAAACACGTTGCTGGAATCGGACTCGAAATCTTGGGGTTAGTAGCCCACGTTCTTAACAACTGTGATAATAATAATAATAATAATAATATAATAATAATAATATAATAATAATAATAATAATATCGAAAAGGTACCTTAGGAATGAGAACCCCGGTTCGAAATTTCCCCAAGAATCCTAATGAAGGCTGGAGAGCATAGCAGCCGAAACGCTGTGTTAACAACAAACAAGATGAGGGAAAATATCCGTCAAACGTAAATAATGTAAATAATGTATAAAACATTTTGTTGTTCTGGGGTCATTCATTCTTTTGTGAGTGAGTAATTCTTACATTTACGCTGAACTTGAAAGCAACAGGTCTTTTGTACTGTTATTTTGAATTCAAAACTTTTAATACTCACAGATGCCATGCTTATCTTCATTCCTATGACCTCCGGTACTTTGCATATACATATATATATATATATACATATATATATATATATATATATAATATAATATATATATATATACATATTATATATATATAATATATACATATATATATATATATATATATATATATACACATATATATATGTATATGTATATGTACGTATGTATGTATATATTTATATATATATGTAAATTATATATATAATATATATATATATATATATTATATATATATATACATATAATATATATATATATATATATTATATATATATATATATATATATATATATATACGTATATATATTTGTATGTATGTAATTTATTACCATTATTTCTATAACTATCGATTCAGACTAGTAATTCTTAGTAGTAATAGTTCTAAAAGTAAAATCTATAAATAATTAATATCAATAAAAAGAACTCTAATAAATAAATTGAATAAATGATTGAACATATATCTCAGATGGACCGCGAAACAAGAAAAATTAAATTTGAAAGTGATAAATTCCAATTACGCTAAATAAAAATCTAAAATACAGTAGACTTAGAGGTCTAAAGTTCCGCAGAAGAGACAGACTGAAACAAAAGTCTCCACTAACCCAATGATAAAATTATTAAATATAAATGTTTGAATTTGACCCTAAGCAAATATTGATAGAAAAAATGAAATCTAACGGCCCAGAAAATAAAAAAAATAGCCCCAACGTTACATAAACAAAACAACTTTTCATTATTTGAATTTCTCCAGATTCAATGCCAGCGTGTTGATAAGGATATGTGACGAAAATATTTGGTACCTCAGAAGCAGTTTACTTAAGTGGCGATGAGTTTAAATGACAGAGGAAATTTCAATTTGCTCATTCACCTACGAGGCGATTTGTTTCACACGGTTTCGAGATATGCTTTGTTTTCTCAATCGACTACTTCAATGAATTCTCAGGAGATTCCGGATTTTATAAGCATACAAATAAAGCACATGCATGAAGTATGTGATATCGGTGTGACATTATTTGTAATTCACAAGTTTACTTTATTTTACTTGTGCAGCGTTGTGGTACATCAGCAGGTACTCTGTGTGCATATATACGAAATCGTTTACACGGTGACTCGGTTATAAGGTGCCAACGAGCTGAAATAACAGGAGAATACAATATCTACTGTCCTTGTTCACATACATCGTGATTCGTTTCTTCGGACTTGGAAATATTTGGGGTTTTTTATCTCTGGACATTTAAAAAGGATTTTCTGGACAAGAGATTTTCTGGACAAAGATACATAAAATATATGATATCAGTAACGTCTAGATTATTTGTACATATTGTCTATCCTTAAATGACTAAGATTACAATTCCAAGCGCTCAACAGATGCTCACACAAATATATGCATACACATATATGTGTACATGTGCGTTTGTGTATTTATGTGTATAAATGAATAGATGCGTGCATCTAGTTGTGTAATTGAACGAGTGTATTATTTATTTTCCTGCATTCAAATAGCAAGATTGATTAAATGAGTAGGGTAAAATATAAAAATATATAAACGCATAAGATTACTGAGAAGCTATAATAGGTGTTTTAAAACAAGAAATATATTGAATTTATTTTGTCGAACTGTTTTTGATTCAAATATATCATAGATTACACATAAGATTATGTATATCGCTGCTAGAATAGCGGAACGATGATTACAGTACGTATTTCAAATTTTCTCTCAACAGATTCTATTCAAATACGTTGCACAAACACGGCCACATACAAGCACTCATGTGTGTGTGTGTGTAGATATAATGACATCTTTAGAATTTATATATTAAAAAGCATTTTCTTCATATTTCACACCATCACTTGTTCTGCTCACCGAGTCGCAGTATCGTTTGATATAATAGATTTATGCATTAAGTCAATTTATAATAAATCAATGTACCCCACGTTCACATCCAAAACTGACAATCCCATGGAGTTTTATTCACGTTGCATCCCGTAAGGCCGGCTGAAGGGAAAGAATAGAAAAGCTTATGGCAAAAGGCTGTATTAATAGTAGATAATTATATTTCCATGGTTCTGCTTTCGATTCAACTCCGAATGTAGTCATTAGATGGAAAGAATACAGTTTAGTATATTACACTTCGTAGTATAATGCATCTTAAATAGATCAGGGTATATTAACATCACTGACCACTCACACTAAAAATAGTATAACATAATATAAGGCAAGTGAACTTATTTAAAGCAAAAAATGTAACCAAGAAGAAACTAGTATTGTTTTCATTGGTTATCATACCTATTCATAAGAAGAGAATATTCTATCAAAATAAACCTGCCCGTAATTATTTTTCTTACGAGAAAAAATATAATTGAAAGTCATCCTAGCAATTGCACTTATATATTAGTATTGTCTAATCAAAATCTATAGTAAATAAATTTGTGAATACTTGATTAGGTTTACTTATATGTTCTTTTATGTAAGTTCCAACTAATTTACTTATTTGAAATATATTTAAATGTATTTTTTTATAATCATGTAATCATTTTAATGCTTATTCATCTCCGTAGTTTAATAACCTGCATGCAGATGTATGGAATATTTCTTGAAGGCACGGATCACTTTTCCGATTCCAGCTACCACAATTAATAGATGTCGTACACAAAGTCGTACGATTCATTTTCCCCTTGTTTAGAAACGAAAGATTATTATGCAGTCTTCTAAAATCTGTAGAACAAGCGTCTACATAATAATTCGAAATACTTTTAGCCGTTATTATACATTTATATACTAAAATATTTCTGAGACATTCATTACAAGTGCACATCGTTTAATTTCTACAATTACAAATAAGATTTTTATCAGTAACATTCTTCCTATTTTCACCAGAAATATTAGCTTGTTCCGAAAATAATGGCCGATTTCAGAAACATAAGTTTTGTCTGGAAAAATTAACAACATATATATATATATATATATATATATATATATATATGCTTTTTAATAAAGCATATTACTCTGCCTCTGGTATTCGAGTACTATTTATTCCACCTTGTTTCGCATTTATGTGCCTACTCCGGTACATATATATATATATATTATATAATGTCCTATATAATACTGTCTCTGTCTCAGTCTGTCTCCTTCTCTCTCTCTGTCTATGTATATATGTTTATATATGTATATATATATATATATATAAATATAATAAATATTAGGGAATAAATCCAAATTTACAGGGAAAAAATCAGATTTAGGATTAAATCGATTTTATAGTAAAATATTATAAAATATTATTCGAGACAAAACCACTATTTTGCAAAACAAACAAGGAAAGACTTAATCAATACATAAATTTTAATAAATAGTCAAAAAAACCGCCACTACAATCGTTTCTTGTCTTAATCGACAATCTTCAGGTGGACTTCCAATAATTCAGTGTCAAATTATGAAGTCTTCATAATTTGACACTGAATTATTGGAAGTCCACCTGAAGATTGTCGATCAAGACAAGAAACGATTGTAGTGGCGGTTTTTTTGACTATTTATTAAAATTTATGTATTGATTAAGTCTTTCCTTGTTTGTTTTGCAAAATAGTGGTTTTGTCTCGAATAATATTTTATATATAATATATATATATGTATATTTATATATATATACACACACATATATATATGTATATATATTATATATTATATATATATATATATATATATATATTATATATATATATATATATATATATATATATATCAGGGATATCCTTGAGGACTACATTAATGGTAGCGTGTCTCCTGAGTACTCAGCCACTTGCATTTTAATTCCACGAGAAGGTAAACAACGTGGAGCCAGTATGTACTTGTATCTGTCAACATATGTTGACAGATGCGAGCACATGCCACCAGTGAGGAGAATTATACGAAGTATGCTCGTAATTGTGTATATTCTTCAGTTATATTATCGTTATTTATTTACCATGTTATTAAATTTCAAGCTAAAAATTATTTCAACTAAGAAACAATCCAATTATGCGTATTTAAAAATTGCTTGGAGGTAATATCCAGTTAAATGATGGGGGCATGTTGGGGTCTATACCCAACTATCAGGAGGCTCATGGGTAAACTGCGTACAATGTGGTTGGGTAATATCTTTGGTTTCGCTTTGGGATCCAGCCGGATGAAATTAGAAACGGTTACTTCTGATGGGACCCGATGAAAGGGACGGTGTTTAATGACTGCGCCGAGACAGCAGACGTTTAAAAAAACTGTTTGATATGCTTACCTCGCATGAAAATAACAGTAAGACATTAAAACATGCATTGTTACATATTGTGCTTATTAAATAATATATATATATATGAAATGGAACAAAAATGCAATAGAAGACAATAAAACATTCGGACAGATAGACGATCCAAGGGAGGACAGGAGAAACAAAAATTAGAAAGGCAGGCAGAAACAACGGGTCATTCGTAGCCTTCTTTCCTCAGTCAATTATTAGAAGTCATAAATGTTTCTGGCAGTTACATCTGAGATCTGGTTGCCCCCCAAAATGTCTAATCTAAGAGCATTATGCATTTTTGTAAGAAAGCTAGCGAATGTGTATGGCAACAAAGGCAAAAAACGGAGAACATGATTCACAATTACAAATACAAACAACAACAAAATAACTACAGGTGTCTTTCGAGTAAGAACGAATCAAATTGAGCTGGCGGGAATTTATGAAATCGTAAAGGCAGGAATATATGAGATGGACGTAAAAGGTGTTGGCGTTCAGCAGTCAGGCCAAGAAAGACAGATCATGGCTGGACGGACACCGGTCACGTGGAAGAAGAAGAGATGTGTAGGGTCAGCTGGACTGAAGCATTAGAAAAATTCAGTGACAAAGGGAAAGGTACAGGGGAGATAAACGAGGGGGAAATAGTGAGCGTTAAAGAAAGAGATGGCCAAGAAATGTGTGAGAGAGAGAGGGAGAGTGAGAAAAAGAAAGGAGGAAGAAAATATGAGTGGGACTAAAAGATAGAGTAAGAGTTGTACATAGTTTAGATACATGCTTACTATAAGGTGATCATAAGTGTGTACCTATTCTGTTATATGTTTATATAAATATAAAAAAATGTAACAAATACACAATAGCAGATAAAACATTCGGAGAGATAGATGATATAAGGGCGGACAGGAGAAACAATAAATAGAAGGACAGGACAAAAAAGACGGGTCATTTGTGGCCTTCTTTCCTCAGGCAAGTACCATAAGTCATAAGTGTTTCAGGCAGTTCCACTTGAGAAAGTTCGATCTGGTTGCCTCCCCAAAAGTCTAAGCTAAGAGCATTAGACCATTTGTAAGAAAGCTAGCGAAGTTTTACGGCAACACACACACACACACACACACACCACACACACATACACACACACACACGCACGCAAACACACACAGACATATATATAACTACCCGCACACACACACGTACACTCCCAAACTCATTCTCATGTCAATTTGTTGTTTAACAGACATTTGAATACACATGGCCAATATTCTGATAATATATTTGAAATTAGATGTGTATATAAACCTATGGAAATAAATCACCACGTCTACCTCCACGTTAAGTTATTTGTTATAGCATGGCTTCTAAATGTTTTAATCAGATATTCTTTGCCGTTTCATTTATCTGCTTAAATATATACTTTATCTAATTTCAGGATTTAATTTTTTCTTCTTTCTATTTTCTGCCTTTTATTTAAAGATAAAGTGGCTTATTTTCTACAGTTAACTATACATTCATTCACTTTTCATCATGGAAGTGTTTTAATTGTTCGGTTAAATTATCAAACTTGAAGAGAAATCACATGCCTAACGTCGCTTCATATTGTCCATGCTTTGTTCTTGTTTAAATCTTCACGTATACAATGACTTGCAAGGCTCTCCATAATATCACTGAAGTCTCTTTCACTGAAGCTCATTTAAATAATATTTAAATTACACTTTCTGTTTCAAACGCTTTCTGTATTATACACACTCACACTCAACGTTTCTCTCTCGTTTTCTTTGTAGACTTCTATCTTTCTCTTGCAATTTCTCTCTCACTTTCTGTTCCAGTCTGCAGTCTTCTTATCTTGCTTTCTCTCGATCCCTCTTTCTCTGTCTTGGTGCCTCTCTAACTCTGTGTCTCTGTCTATGTATCGCTCTGTCTGTCAGTCTTCCTGCCTCTCTCCCTCCTTTCTCTCTTTATATATATATATATATATATATATGTATGTCCCACTGTGTCTATAATTAAGCATGTATCTCTATGTATTCATGTTTCTAAATTCAATTTCATTATCTTCTTTCTAATTTAAGCCTCATTCCCTGTTTACCTCTCTTTTATATTCATATCTTCTATCTTACCTTCATATATTTCTCCCTCTTTTACGACTTGTATACATCCTCCCTCAATCTATCTCTCTATTCGTGTCCATTTCCCATTTATTATCCTCTATTTATACATTCAGCCTCTCACTCTTGGCTTGTCATTGTCTTTGAGTACTTCTTTGTATGTCTCTTTGAATGCAATTCTCACTCTATTTTACCTCTTCGTCTTCCCCTCTCACTCTTTCCTTTACTTGTAAGAAATACAACTTACTTCCAAAGTCACTAAACTGTTGGGAGAGAATATCATTGAGAAGGAATTATCTTTTGGTTGAATCGTTCCTTGCTTCTGACGTTAAGTCGAAAGGCATAAAAGGAAAACCATGTGACACGGTTGAGTTGTTAATTTGATGATTAAGACTGCTGTTTAATGACCCTTTCAGCATGTGCAATAAACTCTTTGCCCATGCACACAAACACACACACAACACGCACGCGTGCACACATCTGATACGGACGCAGGTTTAAAGACACTCATCCATTTTAAATTTACTAGCAAGCAAATAGAAATACACATAGAAACTCACATAAATATAATATTCTCTCATGGTGGGCCATTAATATGCATGGATACGATGCAGCAACTGTCTAAGATTTGGACTTTCACATCCATTTATGAACTGCTATAGTAGGAATTTATACGCCAACCCATAATATCGACTAAAATGTAGTCATATATTAACACGTTATTATTCTTCGAGATATACTAACACACTTGAACTCAGTCACGTTGAGAGATCATCTTAAATATATATTTAGGACAGCAGCAAAGCAACGTGAAGAAGTGAACTGACGATAGAGAAAGCAACGAGGAAAGATCGATGGGATGAAAGAATGGAAGAAAATGCGAAAAGATAATAGAAAACGAATGTAGAAAGAAATCAGGAATATTGAAGGAGAAGTCAGTGGCTTAAAGTGAAAAGTTTGGATAGGTGGAATCGTGATAGAATAAGGAAAAAGAGAAAGTGAAAGAAAGCGAGGACAGAGTGTGTAAAGTGGGAAAGAAAGAAGAAGAATGGATGATATGCAAGCAGAAGAACAAGAGAATAAAACAGATGTTACAGAAAGGAACTGGAATCAAGATATGTGGAGAACCAGGTAGGGAAATAAGAAGAAACTGCGAGAAATTAAAGCGTTAGTGAAAATAAATCACACTTGTAGACCAGAATTTCTCGCAGACACGCAAATTTATACGCACAGGTATAGACACGTTTACACCAACATGCACCCACACCAATTCACATATGCACATGTATAGAACACACACACACACATGCATATATATTTATACACACACACACACACACACACACACACACACATATATATATAAATGTGTGAGCGTGTTTTCGTTTGTACATATACGTGTATCAATGTTTGTGTGTCTGTATGTGTGTGAACAAAGAAATGAACGGATGGACAAAATATGACTACACGGTGAGAATGGCATGGAATATATTGCAATAGTAAAGACAATTTCAAGACTATTAGGATTAAGACTCAATATTGCCGTTAATCTTCTTCTTAAGGATGTTCTTATCATTGTTCTCTTATTATCCTTGTTCAGTGCTGTGTGCTTGTTGATCGCTTGCTTATATTTGTTCTTGTTATTTTTGTGTTATCTTTACTCGCTTCCTAAAGGATCGTATCGACATTAACTTGCAATCATAGGAATCAAAAATTTACAGATTAACCATTAAGTGTAGATGTAATCACAGCAACAATAAGGATAATGATAAGTATAATGCACATGCAACGGCAACAGTCGTTATAGCATCTAGGCAACTTATTAAATCTTCATCGCTGCTATGTCATAATTGGCACACTTTATCTGGTCACTCACAACGTTGTATAACTAAATTTTTCTCATATGAGCATATTTCCCATATACATTTTCTCATGTAGCTCACAATAAGATCTTAATATCCAGACGAGTTTTGCCCCTTTTTAGTTAAACATAGAAGACTTTAAATACGGAAAATGCAATCCTTAGTAATTGTTTTGTTTTCTTTCGGAATAATCAGGTAAAAAATCTGAAGACATATCAAAGTATATATAATAAGTTTTTAAATACAACAGAGTGGTTTACTCATTCGATTGCTTTGACTTTTCTTTTCAGCTATACATAGGTTTCAATGTACGGGACTAGTAGCTATATCAGGTTTTCAAGTTTAGCGACGCCTGAATAGATAAAATGTAAGCAAGGACCTACAAGGTACGGGTTAAATTTCAGTTTTACATAAAAGGAAATTAAAACGCGCTATCACATCTAAAACTGAAATATTTTAAAACGTCAAAATATATCAACTAGATTAGTGTTAGTAGATGACAGCTTATTCAGAGCAGCCTCGCTCACCTTACACCACGATCTCAAGACGGCTCTGGAGCCTGGCGCATGAGTCCCTCACTGCCTCTTAGGGTAAACCTGCGAACACCTTGGTCTTGGTCATGAGTTCCACTTTCGTGTTACCAGCTGAGAGGATGGCGTGTTTCTCAATCATGTGCCATATACAATACACCATGAGATTACAATCAGGGGGATAAGAAAGCCATAAATTGGGGCTGGTGAAGTCGTAGAAATTCCCTGCAAAGTACTTCTGACTCTTTCCGGGGGTGTGACAAGGAGCTGAATCATGCTACTCTACATATGGCCTTCTAGCAGAGAACTCTCTCCAACCAAGATTTGACCACGGTCTCCAGCAGCTTCACAGTCATCCAAATTATGCCTAAGGCCCTATTCAAATGTGCGAGAAATGCCCATCTGTCTGCTATGTTCACTCTTACTGGCTACGGCTTCCTAGTACCCTTCGCAAATGTCCATGTCACCTCTTACAGTGTTCACAGAACACTCAGTAGCAATCCTTATGTCGGCGTTCTGATACCCAGTGCAAAGCATCCTAACACAGGTAACGCTTCTCTAGTGTTTACATGCATCCCACTCATCCATGTCAGCCAAGGTTTTCTCAATTACAACATTAATCTTTACACTTTCCAAAGCTGTTGACTCTTCACCAATACATCAAACTGATCGTCAAATGTAGCCCGAAAACGCTGCAAATTGATATTTTCACAAGATCATGCTTTTTTAACTTAATCAACACTTATTTTTAACATATATAACTCACAATGAGCCTAAAATAATGCTTTGCTGTGTTATTGTTTCTCTGGGTCTGCAGTCCCCTAAAAGAGGACTTGGGTGTGATATTAATCGTGTGATTTTTTATCATACCCATTCCCCATATCTCATATCGTTCCTTGTCCTCATACATTTCAGGATTGAAAACGCTACACCTCATCGTTGTGCTGAGAAAGGCAATTTCATGGACTTCGTTGCCTATTGCTGTCGATCCTTTTATGCATTTAGAAAAAAGCCAAATCTGGGGAACTTTCACTGGGAGGATGGGTGGTTGCTTAAAAACAGTGATATTGGAGTCCATGGCTTTGGCTTCCCAGTCATACACACACACATGCACACACACACACACACACACACACACACACACACACACACACACACACACATATATATATATATATATATATATATATATATATACTCAAAATAAGCAACAAGAATATCTTCAGTAAGTTGGTACGATCGTTTCACACTGCGTCAGTTTTAAAATGTTTAATAAAATGAAGTAGCGTGAAACAATCGTACCAAATTACCGAAGATATTCTTATTGCTTATTTTGATGATAATCACCCATGGATTTATTTGGATAACACCGTACAACATTCTAGTGCATCTGACTTAAATACCATATTCATTTGAATCTAGATTTTGCTGAACGTATATCTCTCTCTATATAAATGGCAGTTTGTCTGTCTGCGTGTCTGTGTGTCTGTTAGGTTGTACCCTCACCCTGACCACGGCTTTCAACCGATTCTGATGAAACTTGACACACACATAGCCCAATGTCATAATTCAAAACTAACGTAGCGAAAATTTTGAAAAGTTCCCCCAGTTCTGAAAAAAATCGATAAATTCGACATGGGGTCGACAATCAGAAACACAAACCACAGACTGTCTAGGGGACGCATCTCGACCTTTTTAACTCTCCAAAAAATTTACCATCATTTTTTTCCCCTTTTTTTGCTATTTTTTGGCTATAACTCTCTAAAAATGCTTTATAGTTATTTCCCTTACAAACCCGAGCAACGCCGGGCGATACTGCTAGTATATATATATATATATATATATATATATATATATATATATATATATATATATATATATATAATAGATTTCTAAATATAGCAGAGAGTTATATGCAGTAGTGGTACGGTAGAGTAGTTGTATACTGTCGACTTAATCTGACAGTCCCATGAAAAGAATAACACTACTACTATTTAGTCTTAGGAAGCAGCAACGCTTCCTGTCAGCCTTGACACATTTCCTGTGCCCTTATCTTTACAAGGGGGAGACAAGCACCTCCACCTAGCTAAGCCTGCAACCAGAGACTAGTTTCTGCGTCTTTGCTCGTCATCAGTCTGGAGTAGCATGGCTGGAGATGCCTGTCTAGCCCTTGTAAACATATAAGAATTCTAGTGAAATAAATCCACTGATTACAAATATAGAAATAATAAATTTCCAAATATCTCAGAGAGATATATGCAGTAGTGGTACGATAGAGTAATTGTATAGTGTCAACTTAATGTGACAGTCCCATGAAAGGAATATCACTACTAATATTTAGCCCTAAGATGTAGTTTACAAGGCTAGACAGGCATCTCCAGCTAGCAGGCCATGCTACTCCAGACTGACGACGAGCAAAAACTCAGAAACTAGTCTCTGGCTGCAGACTTAGCTGGGTGGAGGTGTGTGTCTCTCCCTTGTAAACATAAGGACACAGGAAATGTGTCAAGGCCGACAGGAAGCGTTGCTGCTTCCTAGGGCTAAATAGCAGTTGTGTTATTCCCTTCATGGGACTGTCACATTAAGCTGACAGTATACAACTACTCTCTCTCTCTCTCTGTATATATATATATATATATATATATATTATATATATATATATATATATAATATATATATATATATATATATATATATATATATATATATATATATATATCTATATATATATATATATATATATATAATATATATATAATATATATATATATATATATATATATAATAGATTTCTAAATATAGCAGAGAGTTATATGCAGTAGTGGTACGGTAGAGTAGTTGTATACTGTCGACTTAATCTGACAGTCCCATGAAAAGAATAACACTACTACTATTTAGTCTTAGGAAGCAGCAACGCTTCCTGTCAGCCTTGACACATTTCCTGTGCCCTTATCTTTACAAGGGGGAGACAAGCACCTCCACCTAGCTAAGCCTGCAACCAGAGACTAGTTTCTGCGTCTTTGCTCGTCATCAGTCTGGAGTAGCATGGCTGGAGATGCCTGTCTAGCCCTTGTAAACATATAAGAATTCTAGTGAAATAAATCCACTGATTACAAATATAGAAATAATAAATTTCCAAATATCTCAGAGAGATATATGCAGTAGTGGTACGATAGAGTAATTGTATAGTGTCAACTTAATGTGACAGTCCCATGAAAGGAATATCACTACTAATATTTAGCCCTAAGATGTAGTTTACAAGGGCTAGACAGGCATCTCCAGCTAGCAGGCCATGCTACTCCAGACTGACGACGAGCAAAAACTCAGAAACTAGTCTCTGGCTGCAGACTTAGCTGGGTGGAGGTGTGTGTCTCTCCCTTGTAAACATAAGGACACAGGAAATGTGTCAAGGCCGACAGGAAGCGTTGCTGCTTCCTAGGGCTAAATAGCAGTTGTGTTATTCCCTTCATGGGACTGTCACATTAAGCTGACAGTATACAACTACTCTCTCTCTCTCTCTGTATATATATATATATATATATATATATATATATATATATAGATATATATATATATATATATATAATATATATATATATATATATATAGATATATATATATATATAATATATATATATATATATATATATAAATACATATATGTATTTCTTTTACATAATCGCAATGTTCAATTCAATAAGATAATTCTTTTGTAATATATTTAGTACACAAATACTTGATTTAACACAAACAATGACATTTGAATTGCTAACATATTTTCTTAATCTTTCTGTGGTATACGACATCGGCCGATGAAGTCAGGCACCGGAGATTTAAAAAAGACATGGGTTTAACATTGTTGTTGCAATTCTGTAAAGGAGGGGCGTAATGGAGGATTTATAATCGTTACGATAGGGATATGAATAACAGCAATGTTAAGGTTAGCGATTTGATAACATTGTATTAATATTATGCAGGCAATTAATAGATAACTTCTTGATACCCATTGCATTCGTTTCTTCTGTTATCAGGACGTGTTCCGTTGTAGAGTGGCTGCACGGAAAACAGGCACTATTAATTTACTGAACTGCCAAGTAGAGTGACAGTAACTGATATGACTGACAGGATGACTTTTACAAATCTCTTCTCTGCAAATCCAGAGTAGTTTGAGGGACTCTTTAAGAATGGTACAACGGAGGTAACAAATAAAAATGATTTTTAAAAATTTACTTATGTAACTGACGTGAGCTGTTCCCTGTAAGCTAGAATAGTCATCGAAACAGAATATGCAGTGGTTACAAATGATAGAATTTAAGAACATGAAATAGGTTGTCGGATATCTAAATGAAAATTGACAATATAGACGCACGGTAGTAACTGAAATAAAATAACTTGTGTCTAAATAACATTTTTGGAAACTCGTTAACGAGTAATGTAATAGCACTACTAACACAGAAGAACACAGTATTGATTTGTGAAAGCGTTTAGTATAGTTTATTATGGTTGCATAACGAAATATGGTAATCCTACAGGTCATTAATACTTCTGGAAACGTCAGCAAAATACCTTCCACGCGTTTATTAAATTTAGTATAATCAATGGTCAACACTGCAGGATACAGTTGAATGCTTTAAGTGAGGTCTTACATGAAAATAGATTTAAAATGTATGCTATTAAAAAAGTCATCACCTTGAATACAATATCTAATTTTAAATAGGGAAATATGTGGTAGTAATATAGAAGATCAGAGACACGTAATAATGATTAGAAAAATTTTGAAAGATACTTATATCAGAAGATTACATAAAATGTATGTTGCAATGATATAAATCGGAAAAAAACAGATCATCTTCCCAAAAGTAATTACAGTAACCGACTTGCCTTAGAAAGTGTAAGGAAAAGGACAGTTGTAGGCATTCACAACATTTAAAATTGATGGTGGTGGTATTTTGAGATGTTGCGTTGACAGATTACACCCAGCTACTTTCAACTTCTTGATCGATTCGGAGTACTTAGAGGCGAAATGTTCCGCAAGTGAACAGGAACAACTACTATGAACAGCGATCTAAACTGGGCTCTCCAAAATACACTCCAGCAACGTAATTAATCATTTCCAGACAAATATGTAATTTAGACGAGGTGTATAGGGTTAGGGTTAGGGTTAGGGATAAGCTGATGTTCTGAGGGGAAAACTGCAAGCTCCTTGTTAATATGACTGTTCTCGATGATACGAAAATACAAACTAACAATAACTTATGGAAATTATTGGGTCCCATCAGACTGGATTCTCTTAATCCTGGAGATACATCCATTTTAATATAACCATATTGAACTTTATCAAAACTACTATACAGAACTACCATAGAATTTATGCTGACGTCTCGAACATATTTTCAGCTCCAATTTCACATAAATATCCAGAGATATTTCAATGGACTAATATTTACTATTTCATCGCACACTAACAATAAAAGAAAAGGGGAGAGAGAGGGCCGAATCGAGATATTACATTAGGAGGAGTACAACAATTGCTATCTAGAAGCTCATTTCATATATTATCTAGCATTGCATGTGGTGAATACTTATATTTTTTATTTATGCGCCCTTTTCAACCCTAGCCAGGCTCATAAGCCCAGTTTCCCGGTTTCTGTGGCGTATGTGTTCCCCCCAGCTGGAAGGGACGCCAGTCCATCGCAGCGTTACTCAAGAAACAGGAAGAAAGGGTGAGAGAAAGTTGGGGCGAAAGACTAGAGAAATGCAAGATGAGTGACAAGTAGACGAGTAGAAGTGGAAAGGGAATTCGAAACCCAATAGAGTTGTGATAATACACGGACAAAATAATACTGCCTTGTAAAACTACTTGAGCACAGATAAAGTTAAAATCATATGAGGGTTTCCCTCCGAGAATAAACGATGCGTGGCTCTGTTATACTGTAATGCCATATGACAGAGCCTCATTCTACAGGCTCTAATAGGAAAACATCTAAGAAAATCACCTAACACATGCTACAAAATAAATGTGACTCAAAGACAAGCGTATTTCTTAAGACTTCAAGGTTTATTTTTTCGCATCGTCTCATAGTGCTGAGCCAGGAATCTATGTGCCATTGTTTCCAATTCTGCTTCTCTGCCAATGCATTAAATATTTTCAATGTTGTTCATCCATTATTAGGTTGCAAAAGTTTTCAAAGTATAACATCGTATATAGTTTGCTCTTTATCATGATAGAAAGTACCCTGCTTAGATCAATAGCAGTAGAAACTGCTGGAGTTTATTCATGTATCTCACATTTGTTCTTGTATTCATGTCAGCCCTCATGAGATGCTTCGTGCGTATGCATGCTATCAATGTCATTGGGAGCGAGGTGAATGTTTCCTACTCT
>NC_043012.1:47503110-47528110 GCF_006345805.1 Octopus sinensis
CTTTCAATCGAGCAAGGTTCATTAAAAAAATAAAGAGCCAGTAATGCACTGATATCAGTTCCCTTGACAGTTCTGTCGTATCAATGTGTGTCCTAGTGCCACTTTAAAGAATCGATAGTAAAAGGAATTAATATTCTACTGTTTAAAATAAGTGCATATGATTATGAGCAGTAAGTCATGGACAAACTACTTCAATGATTCTCTGATGTTCAGTGCGATTTAGTTCTTGTTAAGGAAGATGATATATACAGAGCATTTCGTTAGAAATAGAAATCAAATCAAACTCCTTTATCCTACAAATAGAAGGACACTTTCGTTAATGCAATTCTGGATACATTATTCATGAATGACGATAAAGAAAGAAAGCCTTTGATCGTAGGTCTGCTGGACCAAGGCTGGCCTTGGGCAAAGTAACAGTGGCAGACATTAGATACATGGAATATCAAAGTAGACTATGACAAATAATGGATGGCCATAGCTTGGATACATTAGATCATGTATGTTTGTTGGATTAAGAATAATCTTAGGATAAATATCATCAATAGACTTATGAAATCCTGTTCTGATTTATTCTACACGATTGTGACACATTACCTCCGATTTATTAGCAAAGTCATATGTGTATGTATGAATTTGCGCGATGAATAGATATGTCTGAAAGAATGGATATAGTCGTATGGATGTGTGCGTGTGTCGGTTGGTGTGTATCAATGCGTTAATTTCGTGGTGAAGGCTGTGTTGAATATAGAGAATCATTTTTTTTTTCCATTTCGATATCAAATATTTCCGTTATTTCTCAAATCAACCAAAGATCATGAGATTTAGGAATCGTGTGACACGGAAAATGATTTTTAATGATTGCAAATAACGTTAGCCTAGTTGGCAGAAATGCTCTGGCCTGAAATGTAACGAGAATGATTGTATTGAAATTCATTGTCAAAGCATGGAGAAGCTCACGTGCCTGATTATGGAAAATCTGATGAGTATGAGGTTATTATTATGATAAACAGAATAGTGCCCAGTAAAGGATTGACTAAACAGCACTGTGATACAATTCAATGACACAAAGCCAGTATACATTCGGTAACACAATAGATAAAAAGGAATAAACTACTGAAAGAATGTTATTCACTGCTGAAGGTATGTTTTAGTGTATGATATTTCTTCTCTTTATAACTAACTACTACATGAAGCAGCTTGTTATATTTAATTACATGATTACATCTAAAGCAGTTCAAAATGTAGTGTGACAGACAGAAGTGTAGTATAAAGACTAAATATTAATGCGGTGAATTAAATTATAGTGCACCGAGCATTGTTTTTATTCGTCTTTCAACGATCCGGATAGAACCAATGGAGTTTATCATTGCATTTCGTCCATGACATTGGTTTAAGAACGATAAATTGTAATATGAGTGTTCATGCATTTGATGACTACGTTTCCTTGTGGATTTGTATTTTTATGTCTGTTTTTGAAATCCTTATTAATTCACATCATTCCATCATCCAGATACACTTTAATAACCAGTGAAAATATCTGAATAGCTAGAAACCTCAGAGCAATTAATTCAGTTACATAAACTTGCCTTGAATAAAATCAGGAAATTTATTTATCCCTAATCGACTAAATGGTATCATTTTCCTGGAAAATGATCAGGTTTCTGAATTCATTTAATAGCGGCGAATTAGCTACGATAATTTATAATTACACTGACTGTCCAATTTGCTAAATATTTTATAATTTTAGTTCTTTTCAGAAACTTAGCAGTTTTGAAAATAATATGATATTCACATACAAATAGATGCATATATATATATATATATATAATATATATATATATATATATATATATATATATATATATATATATATATATATACATATACACATACATACATATATAGACAACAGCTTCCCTCTCCACACACACACTTCTCAGCACTCCCACATCCCACCATCATCCACATACAAGTACAATCTTCAGTAGCGTCACCACACACCACTATACGAGCAACCACACACTCTGTTTAACTCAGTACACACACTGTTCTCACATACACACAACAGCTTGCGCACCGCCTCTTTTTGGGGATCACTCTGAATTAACTACTCTTCATTCAAACTCTCTCTATTATTATCTTCCTTTCATTGGACCACTGAACTCAACACATTTTTTTTCTCTCTCCATTTATTTCCTCTTATTCCTTTCTGTCAAAGAGCGTACACTCGAAACGTAAAAGACTTTTCTATTTTCCCCGCTTGTTATTCGCTTGTTCCTACAGCTGTCTGCGTCTTTCTTTTTCTATAAAGTGGAACTATACACCGACACACACACAGACAGACATACACACACACACATATACATACATATATATATATATATATATATATATATATATATAACTATGAAGCGTCGTCATATTTTTTACACATTCTGAACTGGAAATTCTTCCGTGATATAAGTGCTACTATTCTAACGTGCACAATTTTTCCTGAAATTTAACCCAGTTCGAATCGGCCTCATCTCTTTCACATCCATGCTTTCACTGTCCCTCTTTCTTTACCTTATAACTCATTTTCTCACTTCTTCTAGTCTATCAGCAACCCTGAATATTCTCTCGCTCATTCATTTTTCCTTCATCAAATCCGTTGATAATGATCGTATCCCCCTACCGTTGAGCTGCCATGTACGAATATTCTATACATCAACCCACCCAATACATTATCGACATCATGATGATTATTTCATGTAAAGGGATGGCTTCCGTTACAAAATCATCGTTCATTTTCCAATAGATACTGAAATATATTGAAACATATACGTTCTCCATAACCGACTTATTAAACGAAATGACTATATATTTATAGTGAATATTTATCGATCGAATATTTGTTTTATAAACTTCATATATAACACTTTATATAAAACAGACACAAATAAGCTCTTATAGATAAATATTAGATATATATATATTGCGTACAGGTGTGTTGATGCCAGGGTATTTCATGTATTCTCTTTGACGCAAGGATCCAAAAACTTATATAAGAGCATATGCATATACTCTTTACTCCTTTTTCAGTCATGTGACTGTGGCTAATCCACTCCAAGACTTATTTTTTGTAAGCCTAGTAATTATTCTATCGGTCTCTTTTGCCGAACCGCAATGTTACGGGGACGTAAACACACCAGCATCAGTTGTCAAGCGATGTTGGGGGGACAAACACAGACACACAAACATATACACGCACATAAATATATACATACATATATACGACGGGGTCGGCCCGAGGCTATAGAAGAAGACACTTGACCAAGATGACACGCAGTGGGACTGAACCCGGAACCATATGGTTCGTAAGTAAGCTACTTACCACACAGCAACTCCTATGCCTATACATATATATATATATATGCTCTTATATAATAAGCTATATCTATATATGAAAGAGAGTGAGATAGAGAGAGAGGTAGAGAGATGGAAAAATAGATAGATAAAGAAACGCATATACACACATATACAAATACACACATGTACATATATGTTATATCATTCAATTCAGGGTTTTGTGTACTGACATTTTCTGGCACACTTTTGGAATATAGTTGAAAGAAATAGTCTTCGGTAGAAATCGAAATACGTAAGCATTTTGCTTTAGCCAGTATCATATCAATACATTTTGTGCAATCGCCCAAAATCCAATTTTTATATATTCGTAGTCTGTCGCTATCGATATGATCAGTATTGTACATGAACCATTTACTCAAAGACGAACGATATGTGTGAGTGTGTGCGAGCGTATGTGTTTATATATATATATAGAAATATATGTACATGTGTGTGTGTGTGCATATGTGTCTATTATGTAGTGATACAGATTTTATATATGCATATATACTTTCATGTGTGTGTAATCATATATATATATACATTATATATATATGTATATATATGTACACACGCACACACATTAGCATTAATATGCCATGCAGATAAGAGCAACGCTACAAGAATTATAATAGCTTCTAAGATATTTATGCATAGATTACTGCAAGGAAATTAGCTATAATCTGAATGATGTTAATCGCTGCAACTGGAGATAACGCACAAGAAGCCAACATCTTGCAGGCATCAAACAGCAGGATTAACAAAATGAAGCCTACTGCAAGTTTCAATAAAGCCATCAGTCATACAGGTTTTTCTATATGCAGCTAGTTGATTATAGTGATTGGATTATACAGCACGCACACAGCTCTTTTTCTTGTCTGTCACTCTCTTTATGCTTACATTTATTTCTCTCTCTGGCCATCTTTCCTTTTAGCCGTCTATTCATTTATTTCTGTGGCGAGTATGTATGATTATATGGATGTTCATGTGTGTGTGTGTGTATATATATATATATATATATATATATATATATGTGGTTGTGTATGTATTTATGTATGTGTATATATATATATGTGTATATATATATATATATATATATATATATGTATATATGTATATATATATATGTGTGTGGGTATTATGTATTTATGTATATATATATATATATATATATATATATATATATATATATATGTATATATATAGTACACACACATATGTACACAAACTCACACTCATATACATCTATACGTACTTATATGTATAATATATTATTTTAATTGTGACAAGAGAGTATTCAATTCAAGTTAAGGTGTAGAGTGCAATTATATTTATTTGGTTAAGTTTCCTTATCCTTACTTCATATTTCTCCACTATTCGGCCACTCAATTAGACCTGTTTCCTTTTTCTTTTGTTGTAATGAAAAATGTGACTTCGTCCAAAATATCGCTGTGTCATTGAGTAACAGACTCAGTGAAGCACAATATCTCACAAGTGCAAATCAAAGCATTATGCGTTACCTGATAATATAGATGTCCATGTTCAGTTCTGTTTCCTCGCGTGTTACATTATATATGGAAGAACGTAAACTTCTGTATTTAATTTCTTGGTAGGAAATATAATTTCTTACATTGCAACATGACTAAAATAAGTTGAAGTTCTTGCTGCCAACTAAGACATTATCTGTTAAGTGTGGGTTCATCTACTTTGAAATTGGAAATCCACTGGTACAGGAATATATTCAACGAATTAAGATATAATGTTTCTGTATTAGCTGCTTGTATGTTATGAGAATTTGTTCTATTCTGCAAAATATGTAGGTCGATGGTATGGTCTTGACTAACTCGTAAATAACTGTAATAACTCTAATCGCTACAGACATTATATGCTGTTACGAATGCAACAATGTGCACTTTTCTCAATGTTCCTTTTCCATTCTGTCATCTCAAAACTATATATATTTCGGAATGTAATATTGCATTTCTAGATTTAAAGAAGTAGGTATGCAATGTGACCAAATCTTTAAATGCAAATTTGGCTGATCAAAAATTCATTTTTACTTTACATTCCACCGACTTTATTCTCCTTTATAGATGTGCTTCTAGTGATAGACATCATCCGTTCGAAAGAAACTTAATTAGGTTTTTGCAATAAATAGTAAACGAACTAAGTTGCTCGTCTAATGTTATATTCAGATTTTGGTTCGAATTTTTAAAAATCCGTGTTATTCAGTTTTCTGATAGTATTATGTTTTATGTTCGTCAGTCTTTACGTTCTGAGTTCAAATTCCACCGTGGTTGATTGTGCTCTTCATCATTTCGGGGTCGATAAATTAAGTACCAGTTGCATACTGGAGTCGGTCTAATCTACTAGCTCCCTCACCCGAAATTTTGTGCCTTGTGCCTAGAGTAGAACAGAATATTATGTTTTAGGTTTAGCATATTGTGTTTTTTGTGCGGAACACAGAAATAGGTACTGTTCAATTAAAATGATGTCCTAGTGCCTTAGCTACATTCGTCGACACCTTGAAAAGCACGCACCACAAACACTGTTCTTCGATATGAACACAGCGATGTTGACAATACACATGAATAAGAAATTTACTCATGTGAAACGAAATTTCCACCTAGGGTTCTATGACACATAAAATACTTTATGAAACTCTTCTAAGAAAATGAGACGGAGGGAAAAATAAAAGAAAAATAAAATAAAAATACCGTTGTAACATCGCCATTGTGCCTGTGTAGTAGTAGTAGTAGTAGTAGCAGTAGTAGTAGTATTAGTAGTAGTAATAGTAGTAGTAGTAGCAGCAGCAGTAGTAGAAGTAGTAGTGGTAGTAGTAGTAGTAGTAGTAGCAGTAGTAGAAGTAGAAAGGGAAGAAGAAGAAGAAGAAGAAGAAGAAGAAGAAGAAAAAGAGGAAGAAGAAGTATACCAAAAAGGATGACTATGATGACGATAATAATAATAATCATCCTTTCTAGTACTGGTACAAGGCCTGAAATGTGTATAGAGGGGAATGATCGATCACATCGACCTCACTACTTGACTGGTACTTAATTTATTGACCCTGAAAGGATGAAAGGCAAACCTAATCTCGGTAGAATTTGAACTCAGAACGGAAAGATGGACGAGATGCCTCTAAGCATTTTGTCCGGAGTCCTAACGATTCTGACAGCTCGCTGCCCTAATAATAATAATAATAATAATTATTATTATTATTATTATTATTATTATAATTATAATAATAATAATAATAATAATAATAATAATAATAATAATAATAATAATAATAATAATAATAATTATATTAATAATAATAATAATAATAATAATAATAATAATAATAATAATAATAAATGCCCTGATGCAGTACCAGGCAGTGGCTCTCATGGCTTCTGATCTTAACTGATTGGAAGTGTTATCATGTACATTGTTTTGTCTTGGTATAAAAGATGGGCTACAGCAAATATTCTGCTCAATACCACAGATTTGCTTGTCAGTTGTTTGACCTTAACCAGTTGAGCATGTCCCTTAGTGGCTGACGATATGTGCATCTCTGATCACGAGCAGAAGTAGTGGGGGAGCATCATACCCATGTGTTGAGAAGGATTCTTTGGGGTTTGAATAATTCACCTCTGGAAACATGGGTGTTTCGTTCAACGTCCTTAAACAACCCTTATTCAGGGACCTTTTGAGCGGGATGGGTTACTCGATCAGAAGAAAATTCTAACTGGGCTCCACCTGCAAGGTCATGTGCTGTTTATCTTGATATGAGATCACCATGTCGCGCACATATGGTTGTGATGCATGTGCCTGGTGTACCCTTATCAGACGGGTAGTCATGATGGGTATACTGGGCTTTGTATATTTTACCCCAGTGTCACTTTGATGGCATGCTCTGTTCGCTCACTCAATAATAATAATAATAATAATAATAATAATAATAATAATAATGAACATCAATTCTTTCTACTATAGGCACAAGGTCTGAATTTTAGTGGGGAGCGGGGAAAATCGATCTCATCGGCCCTAGTACTTGACTGGTATTTAAATAATAATGATTTCAAATATTTGCCACAAGGGCAGCCGAAAGAAGGAGATTAAGTCGAATACATCGACCCCGTGTTCACCTGGTACTTATTTTATCGATCTCGAATGGATGAAAGCAAAGACGACCTCGGTGGAATTTGACTCCAGACGTAGCGACGGGCGAAATACCGCTAAACATTTCGCCCAGTGTGCTAACGATACTGTCAGCTCAGCGCCCTATACAGTATTAATAAAATTCTTTCTGCTAGAGGCAGAAAATCTGAAATTTTGGGAAGGGGGCTATCGATTACATTGACACCAGTGTTTTACTGGTATTTATTTCATCGACTCCGAAACGATGAAAAGCAAAGTCGAGCTAAGCAGAATTTTAATTCAGAACGTAGCTAAGCATTTCGTCCAACATGCTGAAGATTCTGCAAGGTCGCTGCTATAATGATGATGATGATAATAGCAATAATAATAATAATAATAATAATAATAATAATATAATAATAATAATAATGATGATGATGATGATGATGATGATTATGGTGATGATAATAGAAAGAATAAGAAGTTTTGAAGAGAAAACGGTAGTAGTGCAAACTCGAAAGGTATAATAACATTTTGCAAAGTATTCATATGATTATACATTCATGGATTCACGCACAGCCACTTACACATAGCTATGAATATAAACATATAAAGCAGAGTATATGTGCATTAGTGTACGTATATATGTCCATACCCACCAATATGTATACATGCATATTAGTATGTATACACTCCTTTGCGCCACATCGGCTTAACTCACCTCTCTATATATGACACCGACCTCACCTTCAACCTTCATTTAGCACCAATCATTCACGGATTTCCTCTCCTCTCCCAGACACTCAAAGTACACACCCGCAGTCTACCCGCTTCGGCACTCTCACCCATACGCAATTCTCTACACACACCCGTACGCAGTGTTCAAATCATCATTCCTTTCATGCATTATAACTCACACACCTGCAACACCATCCCACTCCGCACACTTCTCTGCTCCCACACACACGCAATCTTCATTAGCCTTATCACACATACCACTTTATGAGCAGTCACACACAATGTATAACTCAGTACACACTACACACATCATCATACACCCTCCCACATCCTCACAAGCACATAGTACCTGAACAGAGACCATATATATATATATATATATATATATATATATATATATACATACACACACGCAACACGCATAAACACACGCAAGACACATAGACAAAGATAATTTTTGAATTTTTGTTCACACATAAACTCTATATACATGCACCCTATTTGACCACAGTGACACACACACACACATTCACGCATAAACATGTACACACACCACATATAAAAGCACACATCAACTGCTGCAAACAACACACACACACATTATGCACGCACACACACGCACGTCATACACGCTTCTATTCACACATACACTCACTAAGCATTCTCACATAGACACACATGCTTGCTCACCTCATCTTGTTAGGATCACCATGAATTATCTCATCTTCCTTCAAGCTCGCTTTATTATCTCCCCTTCATTGAACTTCTTTTTTCCAATCAATCGCAACACTCCTTTTCCCACTCTTTCTCTGTTTATTTACTTTTATTCCTTTCTGTTGAAGAGCGTAGTCTATAATTTATAAACTTATTTCCCGAGCGAGAAACTAATACAATTGTTGTTCCTACACCTATATTCGTCTTTGTTATTTCTAAAATTTGAACTATAAACACACACACACACAAGCGACAGGATATCTGTTGCTCATTTTTATTGTATTCACCTTCGACCTGCACAGATAATACCGTACTGACGTGGTGCTTGAAACTTAATCATTTCATATATATATATATATATATATATATATATATACATCCAATATAGGATAAAATTTTCGAAAAAAGTTTATCAATGGTCAGCGTATTAAGAAAATACCTTCAAAGGTTAAATTTATAAATAACTTATAAACAAGGTCAAAAGAAAAATATTTATTTCTTATCGTATTTATCGCTGATGACGAGAAAATTCTAAATTAATTAACTCAGAAATAGGGAACGATCCGATAATAACGAATTTATTTAGAAATCTCTATCCGTTTGCTCTCGAGACGCGTGCTTATAGTGATAAATTATATGGTTATTGACGATTAAGTCTATTTTTGGCATGTTTGGCATTGGATTTTTTTCTTTTGCCCTTGTTTATAAGTTGTTTATAGGAGACTGGATCTCCCCATTTTCTCGTTAGGCCTCTCCGAGTCTATAAAGGCTTTTCCTCCTCTGTTTAAAGGGAAATAACCGGTACTCATTAATATTTATTCGTATTCGTCGAGTTCTGAGCGTTTCCTCACGCCGACGACGTAGATATTTTGAATTTTGTTTTCATGTAGAGTCTATCGAGCTGTCCACAAGGATATGTGGGTACGAAACCTTACGTACTTCTTAAAAAAAAATCTACTGTCTTGTTTATTAGGGTGTCTTTCTTTCTGATATATCTTTTGTTGTTATGTATGTATGTGTCTTTGTATGTATGTATGTATGCATGTATGTATGTATGATGCATGTATGTATATATATATGTATGAATGTATGTATGTATATGTATATATAGATACATATATATGTGTATATATACATATATATTATATATATATATATATATATATATATATATATATATATATAATATATATATATATATATATATATATATACATATATATATACATATATATACATATATATATATATATATAGATATATGTATACATATATATATATATATCTATATATATATATATATATATATATATATATATATATATATATGATATTTAGTTATATAGCTTGTACACTTATATTTATGCATATATACGCATGATATTTACTGTCCAATTTTACAAATGTATATGAATTTAAACATGCACACGTATGTATAAATGCACGTATTTAGAATAATAATATATTAATGATTAAAATGTCAGATACTGGAAAACACACACATTCTTGCATTAATACACACATTTATTCACACACACATATACACACATAGGTGCTCGTGAGATATCAAGAAATAAACTAAAGGAAAATTAATTGGTGAAAAAACAGATTGGAAGTACACTTCGGAAATGAAGGCATAATGATAAATTATCACTTTGTTAGACGTATAGATAACTGTTATCTGGCATAAGGGGTTGCAATGTAGATGTATGAAACCTAATATAAAAACCAGTAGAAGGCTGTGTAAAGAAATATAATATACTGGTGTAACATTTAGAAAGGAACATCTAAATTGAAACGCAAAATCTCTAATGTAAAAGAAACTTGGGATTACCATAAATAATCTCAAACGTGTAAACATCGGAGCCTTTCTAATTTGCTGTAGAGCATGAGGAGCATATAATAGGGTGTGGGTCAGCGTAATTAGAGGCTGCTTTATTCTAAAATATAGCTGCTCGTTCAAAAGTTTCCCTATCGGAGGCAATTTTAGATATATATTTATTGTTGGCAAGTTCTTGATAATGCTATGCGGGTGGTTCAAGTTTATTAATATAACGCTTAGACTAATTACGTTTTCTATTATGGCTGTAGTTTCCTAAAGTTAGGTTGCTGAATGACTATAATTTCAGATTAAATTGATTACCTCAGTAATTTTCTCGTCAGTTTTTATTATGCAGAGAACATTGTGTCTTCACGATTAACTTAATTTCTAATTATTTTTCAAGTGTGTAACTTATATGATGAAAAATTTACTTTTGAAAGGTAGATTTACAGTTCCACATATTAGATCTAGATTGCTCTGAAATTTGTCTCGTGAAAACCTTCGTTAAACCACTTGTAGTGGGGCAACGAATTGCTCATTTTAAGGTAATTTTAGAAGGCCCAGCGATACCGGAAATATTTCTTTGTTACATTGTGGTTTTGCTATTCGTATTAGCGCTAACAATTTGTGGAATGTAATAGGGATTAAATACAGGTAGTACTCGAACTCATTATACTCGCTTCGTGATTATCTAATAATTTAGTTCTTACCTAAGCTCTCAGTCAAAATTGAACAATCAATAATCTTTTCATCTTGAGAAGTACACATTGTAACTAAATCTGATGGAGGCTGGGATTATCTACTGAACTATTTAGCTACTCTTTAATGAAAACAAACGCACTGTTTAATTAAAATACAGTATATCTGATGGAGTTGTATCACGACAACTTAAATAAAATAGCGGCGTTGCTTCAAAACAAAAAGATATTATTTTGGTAAACAGATAAATCGTCGTACTTTTAAAGTAATTACCTAAAACCTCATTAAACTTGTGATAAACACACTAACAAATACACACGCACACACGCAAAGGCGCACGCATATAAGTATACACATATATATATATATATATATATATATATATATATATATATATATATATATATATATATATATATATATCAATAATAACAAAGAGTTAACATTAATTAATTAACAAGTAATCAATAATTTCACCAAGTAGAATTCGGCATGAAAAATGACCATTTCACGGTAAACTAAAGTAATACTTTATAATAGGGTTTAGCAAATCCTTGCTGAACCCTATTATAAAGTATATATATATATATATATATATATATATATATATACGCATACATCCATAGAAACACACATAATTGGTTAAGAATATTCACAAGGAATAAGTAAAATATTAAGGACAAGATATAAATAAGATAGCAATAGGTTTCCATCAGAAGCAGTTGACTATATGTCAAGGCAGTATCCCTCGGGCAGTGCCTAAGGAGTAGCATTTAAGGCAAGCAATAAGAGGCATACAGAGATAAGGGAAAAATTGCTGCTATGCTTCTAGCAAACAGAACAGAGAACGAAATTACGGAGTATTTTCAGTAATGTAATATTTCGACAAGAAATAAAGAAATAAAACAAAGCGGGGATGATTGTGCAGGAGGTAACACTTTGAGAAAATCAGAGTTGAAAGTTAGATGTTAGTCCTTGAGCAAAGAAGGAGACTCGATGGAGAGCAAAATAACCATTAAAAGATTTGCAATCGGACAGAAGCAAGCGGGACTGTAGTTAGAGTCATGGGAAGGTATAAAGGTAGATTTTGAAGTTTAATATTGAACTGAGAATAAGACAGAAATCAGAAGAGGCGTATAAAATGGTGAGAGAACGAGTGACGTAATATGAGGGAGACAGAGACAGTCAGATAAATAGACAGACAGGGAAGACGAAAGACTAGATAAGTTTGTAACTGGATGAAAGACCAAAATGTGAAAACAAATTTTGCATGGTGTTAACATCATATATAATTAAACAGGGAGCACAGGTAAAACACATAGACCTAGACACAAGTAACATAACGTTAGCCTTTCATCAGCAGTTAACTGAGGCTCAAATAATATTTTAATCAAATAATATCTTAATCACGAAGATAAGCATTATGCAGAAATATGTGTTTACACGCACCTATATGTGTTTAGATATGCACACATATATATGTATACTATTTACTCTTTTACTTGTTTCAGTCATTTGACTGCCGCCATGATGGAGCATTGCCTTTAGTCGAGCAAATCAACCCTAGGACTTATTCTTTGTCAACGTAGTACTTATTCTATCGGTCACTTTTGCCGAACCGCTAAGTGACGGGGACGTAAACAGACCTGCATCGGTTGTCAAACGATGTTGGGGGGACACAAACACAAACACACACAGACATATATATACATATATAGGACAGGCTTCTTTCAGTATCCGTCTACCAAATCTGCTCACAAGGCTTTGGTCGGCCCGAGGCTATAGTAGAAGACACTTGCCGAATGTGCCACGCAGTGGGACTGAACCCGGCACCATGTGGCTGGTAAGCAAGTTACTCACCATAAACATGTACACACGAGCATACAAAGCTATACACATACAGAGGCACATTATATTTCTGTTTTATAATGTTAACTTAGATGTGTATTGAAAGAATTTCAAACAGAATTTTACTAATGAATATATGTTCTTATCATTTTATATGGAGAAAATGGCAGCACAATAATATGTATCGTATAAAGGTAGTGTGTATTGAGTCTTAAGACTATTCATAGATTCGTTTAGCCTTTGCAAAGAACCGCCGGAAACGAATTTACGTTAATAACTGAATTATTTTTGTCATGCTACTCAAATATGCATCAACAAATTACATAATTTAAGAGCTAATTTAATGAAAGCTTAAATAAATACATTGATTAAATTAAGAAGCTCTGTCATAATTCGGGACTCCAGGACAAACACTGATTTATAAATTGTTTGCATTTGGATATAATTTGCACGCATATTTCAACGTTGAATTTATGCAAATGTATAAGTTTACAGGCAAACAGAGAAAGAAAACATTTTATTTGAAATGAATTTAGGTTTAACCAATTCAATGCATGCTTCTTCATCATTTTCGACCTCCTTAAAGCAATATGTTTTTGACTAAAGGCATTGAAATGAGGCTTTCTATAATGTATTTCATTTAATAATTTTTTAGGAAGATACTTGTATACAGTGTTGCTAAGAATCCAAGTGGCAAGGTGCGTTAATTTGTATTTAAAAGAAAATGCAGGCGCGAACGTCTTGATCGTATTCAAACCTTATTTAACATACTACATGCAATCTTTTTTAATGGGATATTTCTAATTATCATAATTATAATATAGAATAAATAATTCACTGCCTAGAAAAATATTGACTTCAAATTTTTGCACAAGGCCAGCAAGAGCGGGAATTAGTCGATTACAGGCAAAGTCGACGTCAGCGGAATTCGAGCTCAGAGCATAAGAGGAAGGAATACCGATAAGAACTAAAGAAGAACCGGATATCTTAACTAAGCTTTTATTCGTAGGAGCATCTGAAATATCATTATAACTTCAAGAGAAACATCACCAGTCTTATTCCAGGATATTAGCTTTAATAATACTGAATTAATAGGTAGAAGTTATGCTAATCCAACTTCCGAAAGGACGAAAGTAATACAAATACTTTATTGAACCTTTAAAGGGAAAGCGCATGTGTAATTCAAAGCCTTGCGTACAAATTGTTTAACGTATTAGAAATTTAGTTTGTTGGTTGTCTGACATAATTTCTTACTCGTATTAGACCGTGCGCGTACGAATATAGCGGGATGAATTTGAAGCAAATTACTTAAGGAAATAAAGATTTATTGTGCTATTCATTAGTTATCATGTTTCGATTTTGTATAATTATCTTTGAGGAGACATATAAAAGCGATTATTCCTGTTTACCATACCCGAGAATACGAACCGTATTGATTCGATATTATTTCACTTCAATGAAGGTTGGGCATTATAACAGTAGAACTGTTACAATACCCAACTAAATGTCTTCCCGGTAATTCGGTATGTTTCAGCATTGAAAGCCTAATAAAATACTTGGAATTATATAGATGATGCCCTACTTCTATACATTTATGGCCTCTCCCAAACGTTAGTGGTGACATTACTGAAATCCCCATAATATTTTAAATTCAGATCATATTCACCAATAATATACTATCTTATCTTGGCAAAACTATGTGAATGTATTGAATAAACTGCAATGGAATTTGTAACGAATATACCTTTATGAAAATAATTAACAGCATTGAGTCAGTGCATATGACAAGAGAAATCGATACTATATTACATACATCAGGTTAGTAAACTCAGAGTCGTTGTGCTTACAGACGGTAACGAACACCTTTGTGTAGCCTCAAGAATAACGTGTTATCCTGAATCATGTTAATACGTCCATATATTTCTAACGACCTTGTCGCATTGGGCAAACGGAGTATTTTCAGAACTGCACTCAATGCACAAGAGCCTTAACTCTATGCAGTGTTAAGCCGACAAAAAAGAAAGAGATAACGAGTTAGGTATCGGCATTCACAAAGAGATAGCGAATTAGTTATCAGCGTTAACAAAGACCCTAGATGTTGTCGAATGGAAACGACACGTGTTGGTGTTAAACATTTCCAGCAATCCCGACACCAGAAAATCAAATCAACCTTTTATAGTGAATATTACAAACAGTTTGAATTATTGATTCTCAGAAAGGCATGTAAGCCTCAGCAATTTCAATATGATTAAAAGCGATAAGGTATTAAAAAAACTGAATCTTTGATTGGTACCAGTTAAATTTCCGAGCAGAATTTGAATTGCAAAGCAATAGCGGTATCACTACTATCAAATTTCTTCACTCCTCAGCTAATGAATTTATTGGCAAATATACACAGCTCTGCAGCAACTGTTCACCGACATTTTTCTCTTCCATTTTATGATATCCAATTGCTTTAGGTTTGGTTAATGTTGTTACATAACCAGTCAATGTTCCCATGAAACTTGGCATAACTTCTAACTGTTTAGAATGTTACCGTACTTTCCTCATTTTTTTGGTCCTGTTGATATATTTTGACAACTTGGTGAACAAACGAGTCTCACTGATGCTTCACTAATTTAATGCACAAATATCAAGCAACACATGATGTGATTCAGTGGCACTGTTTCTGCAATTCACTTACCTTATTCAAAAATATATATATTAGTCTAAACACGTACACATTCACAAATTCACATATATGTGAAAACACACACACAAATGCAAGCACACACACACAGACGCGCATACACACATACACACATACGTATGTGTGTACAAATACATGCGTGTGCATAAGTCTGTGTGGCAAGTGTATGTGTGTGCATAAGTCTGTGTGGCAAGTGTATGCGTGTATCGGTGGCTGTGTTTGTACATGTATGCGCATTTCTATACTTGTGTATGTTGTTGCAGTAAACACTACTTTTATACAATAAACATAGTTTTGTTATGGAAGTTATCTCTAGTCGGCTAGTATAACAAAGCATATCCCTTAGTTTCATCTCAATTTAGTGAACCGGAATGGACAAGAAAACGACAATAGCTTTTGGGACCGTCTAGCCAGCTAGTTGAATGTAATATCTGAGCCTGATGTATAATAATGTATTTATTATTGCCAAAACAGAATTGATGGTAATACTCAAACGTGGCGGTTTAGTTTTGAATAGGTGGTAAGGAAAATGTTCACTCTGTAACAGCAAAAACAATGGAATTTCCCTGCAGTATTGTTGGTTCATATTCTATGGAGACATCTATAAATCATCAAATTTGCTCATTTACTTGTAAGACAATGTTTGATTATATATACACTTAGATAAAAGCGGATACATGCATACTCATAAATGTACATACATACACATAGAGCCACGCACATACATACACACACAACCATACAAACACACGCACACACACATATTCACATACATGTATATTCATTCATATAACATAAATATATATCTATGTGCATGTATACGTACATATAACTTCATCACATTATACATACTAAAAGGAAAAAATGCTACAGTGTACACCAAAAGAATCTGTACATTTTCTGGTAGCATCAATAATTCACCTGACTTCTGAAAAGAATTATATTATCAAGTTAGAAGGTACCGAAATTCTTCTGATCTCCAAATGGACTTGATGAATGCAATGTCTCTTAATTCCAGCTTTATTTGCTATACGAATATATTACCATATGTATACATACATACACACACATATTTATATATATATATATATATGTGTGCGTATATGTGTGTAATGTGTATGTATGCGTGCATGTATCAAATATATACATAATTAACTAATATATACGAAACTTTCCATGACATTTGAATAGTTCATTTTGGCTGTATATTTTTTTGCACGTAAAGAAATCAACATCAGATCATGCATCGCAAATATTTATGGAGTTGCAAGTTATTTAATATTTTAGAGAAGATTCAAAATAAGAATCACGGTTACTTATAGAGTTTTCATACAAATGAAACATTAGAGAACCAGAAGGAGCAACACACAGACTAAGTTAATGATATGAACTGTATGAGAAAACGGTAACGATGGTTTCACATTTTAACTTTCCACACTCCACGTTTTTTTGCAACATAGATAAACATGTGTTGCTCTAAATGAACAATCATACTTATTGAATTTAATCCCAATTCTAATTGAATATAATTCTAAGGAAAACTGATGATACCTGAAAGGTTCAAGTAGACGCTAAAACTATTCCTAAAATAAGAACTGCAGCAGAATCATCTTCCTAAAACTTTGTACACAGGTTTGCTTTTGCTTACACACACACACACACACACACACACACACACACACACACACACACACACACACACACACACACACACACACACACACACACACACACACACAAACACAAACACACACACACATACACACACAAACATACATATATATATAGTATCATGTAAAGGGAAGATTCAAGGATGAAAATATAGGAAGTTAGTAAGCTTCAAGAAAGAAAAAGTACAAGAATAGTAGTAAGATAGAATTTCTTAGGAGAATGGGGAAGGAAATTAATGTGGAAGATAATTATTTTCGTTAGTAGGGGAACATAGTATTCCTAAGTGATTTAGTAGTTCATCACTTAACGTGAAAACTATACAGCTCCATATTAGCGCGCCCTAGCCTACACGATATTACAGGCGCACAGAAATACGCGTGTGCGAGCTAACATGTGCCTGTTTAGCTTTCCCATTAAACAATAAACTATGAAGTTCCCTTATTGACCAAAATCGTTATCTTCCGCTTCATCTCCCTCTCTACCGCCTCTCCTAACAAATTCCAGCTTGCTCTTCTGTATGTTCAGTTTCTCTCCTGCTCCTGACATTCCTCCTTGTTATTCTTTTTATTTTTACTGTTTAAATGTATTTACAGGGTGTCCCTATATGTATACTTCATTATTCTATAGTATACTCAGTAATGACCCCTGAATCAATTCACAATGACTGTGGTAAGTAGCTTGCTTGCCAAACGCATGGTTCCGGGTTCAGTCCCACTGCATGGCACCTTCGGCAAGTGTATTCTACTATAGCCTTGCGCTGACCAAACCCTTGTGAGTGGATTACGTAGACGGAAACTGAAAGAAGCCCGTCGTATATATGCATATAGATATATATGTATGTGCATAGGTTTGTGTGATTGTGTTTGTACCCCCAACATAGTTTGACAACCGATTCTGTTGTGTTTACGTCCCCGTAATTTGGCGGTTCGGCAAAAGAGACCGATAGAATAAGTGCTAGGCTTACAAAGAATAACTCATGGGGGCGATTTGCTCCACTAAAAGCGGTGCTCCAGCATGGCCACAGCCAACTGATTGAAACAAGTAAAAGAGTAATAGTGAACTTCAAGAATACCATTTTCCCCTTACTCTTCCCCCCTCTCATTTTCCTCTATCGTATTCTTATTCTTTTCCTTCACAGATTTAGGCATTATGTTTTCTCTTTTTTTCTCTGCTTTTCACGCATTTCCATAAATTTTCCTGCAAGTTAACATGGGATCCCTTGCGACAATGCAACCTTCAGGTGACTAAGGTGTGTTTGACCTGATGAGCAGCTAGTAGTAACTATCCATCGTTTGAATAATTACTACTTCTGAGGTACTGCTAGCTAGGAAACGTATGTAGCCTGGATTTCATCTCCTTTATTCATAAATATCGAAGATATATATATATATATAGGATCTATGCAGGTGGGCTGCAAATCGTCAAAAACTGAAAATACATTAATGTAGTTCTCCACACTGAATCTCTGGAGATATTTCACTTTTTCTTTTTTTTTTTATTTTTTAAGTTGTAGAGGGTTCGAATTTACTAACCTTCACCCAGTCAGAAATTAGAATTTGGGAGCTGTCGTTTTGGGCGTCGCAGAAAGTGTTGTCAACTGTAAGGAAACAAATTGCTGGCAGAATTCTTCTTAATGCACGCCATATAACCCCTCATAAATTTTTTACGTTTCGACATTTTCAGGAAATTTTTCTGAATTTGTTTTCTACACATAGGAATTCATAGGTTTATACAAAAATCAAAGCAAAATATTTGGGAGTGCATGATTTAAGGGGTCTTTATCTGTTATTTTTATCACGCCTCACCACCACTTCAGTGAATGGAATATATTTGTCAATATATGCTTTCTCGCTGACAAAAGAGTTCTCCTGTTTGGCATATTACTATGAAAACAGGCAAGAAGGCGTCTGTTGAAGACGATGGGTAAAAATTACACAAAATTTTCAAACTTTAAAAGCTATTAATTCTTTATTTATTGATTAATGGCAAAAATGAACTTCAAGGCATTGACAAGCATATAAACTATATCATTACACCAATCATGAAATCATTTCGAAAAGAAATTGCAGAGACTGAAAAAGCTACGCAAAAGAGTGGCTGTGGGGTGAGAAGGTCGGTTTCTCAACCGCATGGTTCTGGGTTCAGTCCCACTGCGTGGAACCTTAGACATGTGTCTCCTACTAAAGCCTCGGGCAGACCAAAGCCTTGTGAGTGGATTTGCTAGACAGAAACTGAAAGAAGCTCGTCGTATAAATATATATATATATATGCATGTATGTGTCAGTGTTTGTCCACCTACCATCACTTGAAAACCGATGATAGTGTTTATATGCCCTGTAACTAAGCAGTTTGGAAAAAGGTACCGATAGTATAAGTACTAGGCTTACAAAGAATAAGTCCTGGGATTATTTGTTCGACTAGAGGCAATGTGCCATCTTTGCCGCAGTCGAATGACTGAAACAAGTAAAAGGAATAAAAGTTATATATATGTGTGTGTGTCTATATATATATATATATATATATATATATATGTGTGTGTGTGTGTGTGTGTGTGTGTGTGTGTGTGTGGTGTGTGTGTGTGTGCGTGCGTGTAGTAAGAAAAGGGAGGAGCAGATTTTCGATTATCCCAATATATTGTGGGTAATAAAAAATATATATAAAATGAAAGATTGAAAATGCACGCAGTTTACATAGTTTTATTATATATTCTTTATATATTTTAAAAGTGAAAGACTATGGTGTTTGTCGACCGGTTTCGCTATCGCTAATCGTGACGTTAAAAGTATTGTAATTCCGTATTTTCCTAAGAAGATTTTAGTTCTTGTACTTGGAAAAAAATTTGGAAATGAATCAAGTAGAAAAATATAAGAGGAAGTAATAGATAATCGTTATTATTCGGGACAGGGTAGGTAATTGTTCATTTTTGCACGGGGGCGGATAATTAAATATACAAAACTTCAAAAGCTAATGTTGTTAGAGGAAATATATACAGCGATGGGTATATAATCAGGAATTAGAATATATAACCAATGTTGGTTCTGCGTCAGCTGTATATTTCGATAAATAAATTTTATTTTTTAAAATTCTCTTGTACAGAACTGGTTTCTTTGCGCTGGTAGATAGGGAGAACTATATTTCATTGTAAATTGAATGTTAGGGTTTATATCATTTAGTATTCATTAAAATTCCAAGAGTTTATGAATTGTCTCATTTTAAATGATAAAACAATCATCCAGGTATCTTTTCAAGTCCTATCTTATATAATGGAGATATGGATATCCATATTTTTTGCAGTGAGATTTCGTATATGGTGAATTGAAAATATCCCATTATTAGGTTCGTAAAAACAAGGGCTGATTTCGTCCCCATCTCACTTACGCATTTTTGACGATAGTAGGTGTCATCAAATAGGAAATAGTTGATCCAGAAGTTCTTCAGATTACTTTTTCAAGCAGAATTTTATTGCATCTTATCCATTATGTGGGACATTGGTGTAAAGACTAATAACGTCGAAGGAAACCAAGAATATCTCTTCATTAATTGTTTTGGTTGGTGGTCAGGCATATCTAGATCGTCCCTAATGAAACTTTTGGTATATTTCAGCATGGGTTTAGAGTATAATGTCTAGAATATTGCTTAGACGGTGGGATTCACAGGCTGGGCCAGCTATAATGGGTGTTAGTTAATACACACACACACAAACACACACACACACACACTCGCACGCACGCACACACACACACACACACACACACACACACACACACACACACACACACACACACACACACACACACACATATATATATATGTGACCTCGAGTGTACCGTTGGCGATTTTTTTTCCTCTGTCTTCCCTTCTCTGGATCTTTCCTTCTCTTATGTTTCCGACGAAGAGCTCCGCTCGAAACGTTAAACCCTCCTTCTTTCCTTCTTTCCCGAGCGTCCAATAATACTATATTTGTTCCACGTCCTCAAGTTGTTGTGTTTTTTGTGTGCGTTCTTGTTTGGATTAACTTTATATATATATATAATTCGTGTACTTGGACATTTGGTTAGTGGCCACCAGATAAATTTTTCGCCTGTCTTCAGTATTGATATTTTTCGCCGCGATCTTATACTACAGTGACGCCATGTTTGCTAGCGTATTTAAAGATACGAGTAATTCCATACCCGATCCAAAACCCACCATGAGAAAATGACAGCGAAAACAGCTGGGATTCATACCCCTCTAAATCTATACCTCAAAAATTTCTGAGTTTAGTGAATAAACACTTAAAGCTAGTTTTAGAAAATATATTCAGTAGACATACCTTAAGAGTTTCTTATTGCTGGGAACCTTGTGTAAAGGAAATCATAGTAGGTAGGTGAATATATAAGCTACTATCAGGATTTTCACACAGGCAAAATCACATGTCTCCTTAATGGACAGTACAAGACAGTGATAGTGTTATATGAGTTGAAAGTGATGTCAAAGTGACCCCTGTTTTAGTAATTTAACCTAAAATCAATTGACTAAAGTCTAAACTATGTTGCAGAGACCAAATTAAATAAAAACAAACTCACTAAATACTTTTCTTTCGGAGAAAAATGTATTGTGGGCCCATCTCTAGACAGAATATATACACACACACACACACATATGCTTACATGCATAGTATATAGAAATAGACAAACACATACACATACACTCATATACACACAGATATACATACATACATACATAATACTTATATAAAACATGATACCGGAGCTTTCTATGTTTCATTGATTGTTTAATACATACAAACTGCCTTACGGTGAGCAAGCCTGGCCGTGACCCACTCCATACGATCCGATATTATGTAATTGTTCAAACTGGTTTACAGCCAGCAGAAAACTAGCAATTCAAGTACATTACATGGAAAGAGATATGTTACATGATATGAAATAATGTATTCTTTCTCCAGATTTTTTTTTATCATCATAATATTCAAAATTTGTAAATCCCTATATTTTGTATATCTATTTTTACTTGCTTATCTGGTTCTCGATATATCAATGTTTTTCTTTCTCTTTTATTTCTCACCCTCACTCAGATTTTGTCATCTTTTTTCCCCCCATTACCCGCAGATATAAAGATGTAAATGCACAATGGCTTCTGTGAATACACATTTATAAGCACAAACACACTCACACACACGTGCACACACACACGCACACACACTCGCACACACATGTACGCGCACTTACACGCACATATTAATTTGCACACCCACTAACATATATCTCTATCTAAATAAATAAATATATATATATATACATATACGATGCAGCATGTGCGCGCTCATGCATGTAAATGAATATGTGAGTGCGTTATGTATGTCTGTATATATATATATAATATATATATATGTGTGTGTGTATATGTATACCTATATATATGTGTGTGTCGTATTTTTATATATATATATAAATGTTATATATCTATATATATATATATATATATATATATAATATATATATATATAAATCTTGAATAGATACGTACCTACACAGAGATAAACAAATACAATTACCCATGTATATATAGATGTGCTTGTGGCTTGAGAGATATGGTTAATGCAAATAGAGAGAGAGAGAGGATGTGTGCGTGTGTGTGTGCGTATGCGTGTGTGTGTATGTGTGTGTTCGATTGCCTATGCATCTGTGTGTAAGTATATGTATGTTTCTACGCAGTAAGTGATAAATTTACTTATGCTGGGATTTAAAAGAATCTATTACATCAGATACATTTCGTTGTTGCTGTCTATAAACCTATAGAAGAATCAGAGTATGCTATCAGTAGAGTTCTTTAGATATTTTAGCGAGGAAAATCCATAAACCATGTTCGGAATCCTTACAGGCATAATCGACATTAGCCTGTCATCCTTTCAATATGCTATTGATATCAGCAATGCTTTGCTGTCTTCTCTTCTAGGAACATCAACTGGATGTATCCACTCCTCTCATTCATTCTATTCCTATATATCTTTCCACCTCTCTATCGCTAAACTATCGATCTATAGATTTCTCTATGCCAGCGAATGTATTGGTATGTATGAAAATATCCATGCATGTACTCATCCACAGATGCTTCTTTGAATGCTCTCAAACAATTCCCTCTTTTCATGTAGACCTACCGATATCTCGCTTTTTCTATCTATCTATTCATCTATATCTCTGCCTCTCTGTCTATCTATTATCTATCTGTTTGTCTGTCCTTCTAAATATCTTCGTAGAAATATCTCTCCCATCTTCCCTCTCATTCTCTGTCTACCGTTATGTCTATATGTATTTGTGTCTGTATATATATATATATATATATATATAATATATATATATATATATATACATATATAAATATACAAATACATATGCATATTTATATGTGTATGAATGCATATAGTTGTGTATGTGTATATGTATGCACACACACCACATATATATATATACAATATATATATATCTATAGATATATATATATATATACATATATATATATATATATATATATACATATATATATATATATATATATCTATATTACATATATATATATATGTATCTTTCATATTGAACGCAGGGATTGATTAAGCGAGTGATCGAACGACAGATAGAGGTGCAGACATACAGACATACAATATTTAACAATACATTCATTGTCCTTCTCTCTGCCTCTGTTTCTCACTTTCTCTCCCTCACTCTCTCTTATTTATCTCTCTCTGTCTCACATTCACTCCCACTCTCCCTCTCACTTACTCACTCACTCACTCTTTCACTCACTTTCTCTCTCTGTCTGTCTGTCTGCCTGTCTTTCCACTACAGAAACTCATACATACACACATACAGAAAATCACATATGAAGCGGTTGTAGAGAGATGTATCCCGTGTAAAAAATCTGTTCCTATAATTCAGCACTTACTAATAGCAGTGGTTATTGTTGTTGTTGAGGCTATCGGAATTATTATTGTTGTCTACATATTTATCAAAACTTTATATTATGTTCTACGTTAAAGAATTGTCAGTATTACTATCATCATCATCATCATCATCATCATAGAAGTCTTTAACTTATCTGTTCATTGTCATCTCCATCCTCATCGTTGTCGTCGCCGTCACCTTTGCTGAACTCTTAAGTTCCGGGGACATAAACACACCAACATCGGTCGCCCAGTGACGCTAGGGAGGCAAACACAGATACAAACAAACACACACATAATTATATATATATATATATATATATATATACATATATATATATAATATATATATATATATATATAATATATA
>NC_043012.1:47533110-47545610 GCF_006345805.1 Octopus sinensis
TGATTGATGGATACAAAATGGGACAAGAACGCAAAACATCCAGACAGTTAGATGATACAAAAATGGGACAACAAAACATCCAGATAGACGATACAAAGAAAACATGGACGGGTTATTTGGAGTTTTCTTTCCACTGTCGAGTACCAGATTATCTTCGCAATTTCGGCTGATTATCCTCGAGATTGCTCCAATCTGGCCAGCCCCGAGGAAAAACTAAGATAAGTGCATTAGATTCCTTGGTAGAAAACAGCGATTATATACGAAAACAAGGACGGAATAAAAACGGAGAATGTTACAAAAATACAAAAAAATAATTACAGGATATATATAGAAACGTCACACTGTAAAAGATTATTTATTTCATACACGATATCCAGATTATTTCGATTTTATCACCGACCTACAATTCCCCTCTCTTTTGATATTACCAGGATTGCATGTAGGGTTCGAACTCGGTCACTTTTCGTGAACATGGTAATGCTCCTGAAATCATCTTTACGAAAAGCATTGATGCAGAGTCAAAATGTTGACTCAATACATATAAAAATGCATCAAAATTTTCCAGCCTGTCATTCCTTTTTCGAACGCAGGAAGCATGCTAAGACTGACACGAAATCAGAGAGAGAAGGCCATCAGTTGTCTCCCTTGCTGGTTAATATCCCTCGCTCATTGCTAATGACTTGAACTGCTGTATTCGGACAACTGAGCGGCAGAGGGAACGATACAATGCCACACACGGTTCGAGAGATCGTCCACACAGTGGCTGAGCGAGGGTTACAATGGCTTGTCAGGATCGCCACCTGCAGCGACAACACTTGCAGGAACGATTCCGGAGGCCAACGGAATCAGCTAGGCAGACCATAGGGAGTGGCCACAGAGAGTTCACCGCTAGTCGAGATTTTTCAACCTGTCTTGTCGACATCCGGCTTGGGGCCCCATCCTCACAGATCGCCATCGACGGGCATATCGGCAATAGGCTCAAAAACGTCAAAACTGGCGATATCAGCAGTGGAGGACGGCAGTCTTCTCTGACGAATGTCGATTTAGCATTTCTGTGGCAGGTGGCAGAGCTAGGCTTTGGAGAAAACGGGGTGAACGTCATCCCGATGGCTTTGTGGTGGAGAGAAACTCATGAAGAGGACAGAGCATCATGGTGCGGGATGGGATTGCACTCAACCAGAGACTTGGATCGGTGGCGTTCCAAAACATTGAGGCCAAACATTATAAAATATTGGTGCATTCAATGTACATAAAATTCCTAGCGGTAATCAATGCTAACGGGGGTCACATGATATATTGAATTCATCTCTTTCAATCCAAGACACTCCGTCACCACGTGACACACTGCGACTTCAAACATATTTCAGGAAATGACGTTTCATCATGGAAGAACGGTTTCTTAGCACTCTTTGATGCTATGGTAGTCTGCTAATAAATCAGTTTGTGTTTAGTATTTGTGCGACGTTTTGATTTTTGTTGTTCAGTATGTGTATGTATGTAGGTATATATATATATATGCATGCATGTATGTGTATATATATATTCATGTATATTTATATATATATATATATATATATATATATATATATATATATAATATATATATATATATATATATATATATATATAGATAGATAGATAGATAGATAGATAGATCGATAGATAGATAAATACATACATATAGATATTACATCGCATACACTATATATTAAATATATTGCATATGTATATATAGGTATGTATGCGTATAGAGGCAATGGTAAGAAAGAGTGTGGGCGCGTAGGAGAAGTAGAGGGAGATTGCAGATGAAGAGATAGAGAGCGATCGAGAAAGACAAAGCAACAACGGTGATTAACTATTATCTTGATCAGAAATAATATATACACATACATACATACATACATACATACATATATATATATATATATATAGATATATATATATATATATAACTTCCAGAAAATGTGACTTAATTGATTACACCGATAGATTTCATCTGAATGTGCAGAAGATCAGATATTACATTTGCTAGCAGGCAAGTAACATTGCATTACCCTTGTCACTGAAAGCTATCTCACTCTCTAATTCAAAACTCTAATGCGTCTTATTCTGATATTAAGACTAAATGTTTGAAGTATGCCGTATTTTATAAAAAGACCAACGTACTGAAATATTTCTGTATACATTAAAAGAGTAGCATCTGATAAACATGTAACAGTCTGTGTTGGTAAAAAGTAATGTAAAACAATATACAATGAAATATATTCTTCCTCGTAGCATACATTTAATTCAATTGTTTGATGTTTTTGAATTTTCTGTTTTGTTTACCCAATGCAAGTCAGTGAATCTGTTAAAAGTAAAGCTTAAATGTGTTCGAATATTTCTCAGGCTCTCAAACTTGAAACCTTATACCGTCTCTACTCCTATATCAATTTCCATCAGATAACTTCCAAAAGGAAAGTTTCTATACAATACATGTATATTATATACTGAATAACATTTAAAATTATATGTTAATCAGATTCTATATTACTTTTGTTTACCACTTAGCTACAGTTCGATATTAAAAAATTGGTCGAATAGATAAGGTTTCATAGACATTATCGTAAGTGGTAAGACGTCATTACCTGTTAGAGTGTCTTGATGAATCTCACATAATGGCCCTAAACATACATACATACATACATACATATATACATACATAGATGCATGCATACATGCATACACACATACATACAAACATACATACACGTACATACATACATAAACCCATCTATGTACGTATGTGCATATATATATATGTATGCATATATATGTATGTATATATGCATCTCTCTCTCTCTCTATATATATATATTATATATATACATACAAATATACATATATACATATATATATATATATAATATATATATATATATATATATATAATATATATATATATATATATATATATATATATATATATATATATATAAGATAGATATAGATACATACATAGATACATACATAAATACATAGACAGAGGCAGATGAATAAGAACATTCATAAATACATACAGACACCTAAGATAATTTTTGGTGCGTTTATATTATTGTTTCAATACGACAAAGTAGCAGAGAATATTCTTATGGATGTTTGTCACTATTGAATACGGCAGCTTATAAAAAGTGTCTTTCTATAACTAATAACTTTCTAGGAACGGAAATGACTCGTCAGCTAGAATACTTTCAATGTTGTGTGCCTATTTCATCAGCAAACTCTTACCATATTTAACTGCTCAGGGAATATTTGTACTTGTTTATTCAGAACCAAAAGTTTAAATCGCTTATACCGATTATACATATCACGAACTCATTTCTATAGTACAGTAATCTACTGTCAAGTACATACTGTACTATATGTATATGTGTGTGTGTGTGTGTAGATAAATATGCATATCCTGAGTATAAATTTAAATTGCATGGGGTTAGTTGGGCTCTGGTTTGGGACTTTCAGGGTGGTGAGGAGTGTGGAACCACTTCTTATTATAGTTCACAGATCTACTCTTCACAAGTCGTTAGCGTCCCAGCTATGGGTTAACTAGAATATGAACCGATGGGAGTGAATGTCTTCTACTTCTCGTTAGGCTTCCTTCTAAATGAAGATAAACTCGTAAGCAAAAGCCCCAAATGTGCAGATGGTTTCTGGTTGTCTCAACCACTGTTTTGCAACTCATTGTATAATTGATTGCGCTGGAATGTAGGTTTCGTGCTGTATAACACTTTATCCACTGAAGGTGAATTCATATACAGAAACATCTTGGACTCCGGAACGTTTGCACAGACTTACTGGGTCCCGGAAATTTTAGGTCTCAGATGTGATTTCACTACCACCATACCTGTGTGTGTCAATAAAACGAGTTAAGAACATTAACTCAGTTTGGCTGATGGCATGTCTTTGAAACTAAAAACGGTTTAGGATGTGTTATGTACTATGTAAAGTAAATTATTGGTCTGAAGTAATTATTTACGTTCCCACAGAAGTAACACGAATTGCATGTTTGTAACTGCGATTAATTCCATATTGAAGACAACGATAATTTCAAGGGTCAAGAATTTTCCAAAACTGATATGTCACCGCAGATGTTGCATGTCACTGAAATGGCATTGAAATATTAAGGAAATGTCACCAGCAGAACCAAAGATGCCACCGCGGAAAATTCTTGTTTTCTTAATTTTCACCAATCGAAGATATCCAAGTCAGATGATGTGTCATTTTTTTTCTTATTCTAAATCTCTTTATGCTGTTAGCCATAAATATTATCCTAAATACTAAACTGTTCTTCTTCTATGGATTCCCATTTCTTCCTAAAATGCTGAGATGTTATCATATTCGAATCATTCTTTAGCGTTGAAACTCAACCTCATGCTTAAACAGGGCATAAATCAAGTTTTCGTTCTGCATTATTCCAGAGGGAACAAGTATTGTCATAAGCATTCAAGATTCATTTCGATTAAACCGGTACTTGTGTGCAATTCTTACACCGTAACCGAGGAGTAGCAACAATCCCGTAAATGCATCTCTTTAACTGCTCCACCCGTGAGGTTGAACACTCATCAGAAAATATCTTAAACGATTCCTCATTCTTCTGTATGTCGTCTTACAAAAGTGATGACATGAAAATAGTGTCTTCACTTCATATTTCTAGCTTCATTGATTCACATTTGTACATTGAAGCATTTATCCTCTTTTTAATTTTGTGTTCTTCATTAGTCACACAGAAGTTTTGGATTGATTATCAGTCTTCATCGTTTATGTTTCTTCATGTTAAACATCAGTTACTTTTATTTAAGATAGTTCAGCTCAGTTGTTTGTAAATTACATCTCCTTCCTAAGCTTCTTCAACAAATATTTGAGTCAAATCTCTCCGCTGAAGACAATGATTACTGTTTTCATAGATATGATGAGCGTGCTCCCCTCTGTTATCATATCCACGAAATAAGTAATTTACCCTTGAGTTTACCTAAGTGGACATTTTTCATGTACTATACATCCCTTGTTATTTTGCTAACAGAAACCACCAATGTCAGCATTAATTGCTTCTTCGTACATTCTATTTCCTCCAACATCTTTCCAATTTAGGACTGGATTTTTCGTATTAGTTAGCTATTCACACATTTCATTGAAAACAATTGTGTCCGCATATTTCTTAAAGTTATGCAATACTGACCAGCAGATAGAGCTCTCAGATTTACAAATCTAGAAAAGACAAACACGACCAATTTTAAAGTTCAGAACAATAAATCGGTTTCGTTAAGTCTGGGTCTTGAAGCAGAAGCATGAGAATGTATGCTTAAATATAGAGTCAATCACCTTTAGCAACTCGTATTTTAAGAGGTGACTTTAGTACATTTCATGACTTTACTGCTGCATAAATATCTGAGTAGAAACACTTAATAGATTTAACACTATTGACCAAAGCGTTAACAGTATCACTCAGTGCTCGTAGAAACTTTCGTAACCAGATCTTAGACGAATACACGCAGAGTTTAACATTGCTATTTGAGCTGTGTTCGGTTTAAGATTGAATTAAATAAAACAGTTCAATGTTGACGAATGATTTGTATATGATCAAATTCTGCGACGAAATTACTATTAATGAAGTCTCTGGTAAAGTATCTACAGGACTTGCAGGCAAATCAGGCAAATTGCCTTAGGTACTTTGATGATCAACATAGTTTTACTCATCTCATCGATACGATTGTTAGTTGATCCTTTTTATTGTTTTTAGAAATTTAGATAATATTTAAAAGATAATAGGTGTGGACACACATATATAAATTACTATCGGAGGTTACTCTACTAAATTCGCCCTCGAATACAAATTGTACCACCGAAAGCTGTTCATAGAAAAGTTTTTCTCGTTTTCTCTTTTACTATAACTTTACAATAATAAATCACCACGTTTTAGTCGATACCTTAAATTCTTATTGTGTGTAAAAAAGAGATATAAATCACACATCCGCAATTTATTTCAGAATTCTTCAACGTGTTATTAATTACGAACGCTTTATTTCAAGTAAACAAAACGTGCATGTGTTCTGTTATGTAATTACACATAGATTATATTTGGAGAAAGATGAAATTGCTACAGCTCAACCACCTTTGAATATTGACTACGTCTTTCACAGTTAACCTTGTTGTGCTCCTTAATAACAGCAACGGAGAGAGGTGGAATATTTAATAACAGGCCTGAATGGATATTAACGGATCTAGAGATATTTTTCCTTAATAACAAACATGACAGAATAATAACAGAGTACAGAGATTTTGGTCAGATTCATAGATGAGTGCTCAACCTGAACCTTAATATGAAAACAGCTGAGTATTCCACACTTATGAATATTCTAAAAGCTTTTCTCCAGTAAAGTCAGCTTGACACGGCGTAACTACGATGGATCTTTCAATTACAGATACCCTCTATTTGTTCGTTTTCTGCATAGTTAGTATGTGCAGAGTTTCACTCAAATACGAAACGGTATCAGATCGTTCCCGGACAAGTTCTGCTGTGCGCGGTTGCATGAGCAGTGATGGCTGGCAGTGAGATTCATGAGAAGGTGTAACGACTGACATTGCTGTCTTTACTTCGCATGTAGTGAAATTTGTGTTTTTGTAAAGTCTGCATTACTCTTGAAAAGCCTGCTACAGAGACATTGAAGGTGCTTCGTTAAGCTTACGGCGACGAGGCAATGGGTCGTACGCAAGGTTTCGAGTGGCTAGGCACTTCAAAAGCGGAAGAACGTCCCTGGAAGACGATGAGCGGTCTGAATGACCAGCTACGAGTGTTGACCTCAGAAATATAGAAAAAATTCATCAGATTGTGCATAAGAATTGCCTGAGGACAATCAAAAACGATCGCCACCTGCGGAGATTTGGCATTATGCATCGGTAATTCGTCCCCGAGGGCCAGACCGTCAAATGAGAGTTATTCTGCGTCGTTTTGAAGCATGTGATGGAGGATATTCGGAGAAAGTGATAGGAGTGCAAATCAGTGGATTGTACATAACGACAATGCAACCTGTCACTCACCTATCCTCACTTGTGATTTTCTCTCCAATAACAACGAGCTATCCCTTTTGAACGCGTCCTATTTGCCAGATTTATCACTAGCAGGCTGCTGTCACTTCTCCCAAGATGAAAAGGCAGCTCAAAGGTCACTGTTTTAACATGGTTTTGTCATGATCCAGAGTGAATCGCAGAAGGTGTTCCATTTATGGAAAACGATTTCCAAGCCGGATTCCAAAAGTGGCAGGAACGCTGGAACCGGTGTATTGCTGGGCAATGTGTCTATTTCGAATGAAATGATATTAAAACTTAGGTAATTAAGGATTTTCGTTTTGAAACATAATTAGTCCTTGAAAATTTTGATAACACCTCGTAGCTTCGGTGGACTGAATTACTTTTATTTTTGTCTTAGAAAGTCCTAAACAAAACGGTATGCCGCTTGGTGAAAGGCGATATGAAGAAAGAAAAATTAAGGCGAAAGGACTAAATTTAATTTAGCTTCAAAGAGTACGTGTCACAAGAGTGAGGAAAACAATGATTTGGAAGAAAAGTTTCAAAGTCTGACAACTACGACTGTAGAAAGATTTCTTTACTTGTGGAAGCACAACAGCATTTTGATGCATACACTGTGAGTTTTGAGTTAGGTGAGATTGCACAAATTGTTCCGGGACAAGTGAGAGAAAGAGCACTATTAAACAATAGATAAAACTAAGACTGGCGACAGAATTGCCAAGCAAAACATTTTGACATTTGACCTCATAACTGCAAAGCAAATTTCTTAACATTCTTGAAACGCTATTTTAAATTATCTATCAGATTTAAACAAGTAAAGTACAATTAATTGGAGGTAACATTGGGATTAATGTGCTGCTGAGCTGCAAAATATCAATTACATGTGATAGGAGACTATAATCATAGAAGGATAAATTTGGGGAACCACAAAATAACATGAAAACCTTGGTGTTTATTTCTAAAAGCGCAGCTGAATATGCAGTCGTAGTCAAAACATTTCAAGTCATGACTATCACATCATATTCATTCAGACGAAGGGGATTGCAAGTCAAAAAAGGAATTTTGTCTGGTCAATCGACCTGGTTGAAATAGTAGTCAGAAACTTAGGAACACAGAAATGTGTTTTCGTTTTCTTTTTTTAATTAGGAAGCATCTGATGGCAAGGAAAACACGTAGGACATCTATCATTTCAAATACCTCATGTCCACAATGAAAGCTTCTGTGTTCAACTCAATGGGCAGGCCGTAAAATTAATTAAAGTGATATAAATACATTTAAAAAATATCATTTCATTACTAAGATGTTTAGAAATTTAAATTATAAAAAAATTCATAAATAAGTATACATAAAAATAAATCAGTAAATACATAATTAAATAAAATAGGAAATCTTTAATAGCTTTAAGTAATTAAAGAAGTAATTCAGTTCAAGAAATTAATTGCATTTGCAGCAGTCTTTTCACAATACTACACATAACATTTAATTAATACGTTTGATCTGTTACAGTAAATATAATAGTCATTAATATGATAGATATAGCATCCACACACACACCCAAACACTCGCATATGATATATAAGTACACACACGCTTATACATACAAACACAAATATACATATGTATGTCTGTGTATATATATATATATGTATATATATATGTATATATATGTATATATATATATATATATATATATATATGTATGTATATATATATGTATATATATGTATATATATATCTGTATATATGTATATATGTATATACATGTATATATATATATATATATATTAATGATGGTTTGCATATACATATATATATATATATATATATATATATATTAATGATGGTTTGCATATACATATATATGTATATAAATGTTTGTATACATGATACGTATATATCTATATTTGTATATATGATACATATGTGTATGTGTATGTGTGTGTGTGTTTATGTATATGAGGAGAGAGAGAGAGAAAGAGAAGTACGTAAGTGTAAGTATATATGGTATATCCGTATCAGCCACCGTGTGTGTAATTCTATATTACATTTTATGTACTTTTCAATAATGTTATTGCTTCTTTGATCTATATAGTTTATGATTGTTATAGATGTATCATATTTCATCGTAAGATCCACGACACATCGTTTCATTGCAGACGTTATTATATATATATATATATTTCAACTTCATCTACACTCATACACATACGTACACACACATGAACACACACAGACACACACATGCACACACACACAATCACACAAGCACGCACGAATTATGTAGACAGGAATCATCTTGTGTATGTATGTGTATGTAAAAAAAGGTGTATGTATATATGTATGTTTGTAGCTATATATTTAAGTATGTATATAATGATAGGAGGCAGTAATCTTCGATATCGCAACCAAAATTAAGAATCAGGACTGGATTCCATAATCCTGCCCACAGTCCTGTAGAATTCCACTCAGGGCACCAGCCTCGAAATAGCCTAAAGTGCGGAATACAAACGGAATAATGATGAGATAAATGCTTGACTGCATAAAGTTTCTAATGCTGTTATGTAATGTTTCCAGCATTTTGATGGGTAGAGAACCCTTTCGGTCACGAATGACCATGGGATTGCACCTACAAAGTTTCCCTCCGAGCTACAAGTCTGGCCAAGATTGCATTTCGTAGAAGACCAATAGTCGCCCATCCACACCGCCGATGTTATACAAGAGAAAGACAAAGGACAATACATTTCTACAGCTGAGTTAACTGAAGTGTTTTACTGAATAACACAAAACAGCCCGTTCCAGGAACCGAACTTATTACCTCATGATTGCGAGCCCATCGCTCGAACCAATGAGCCATGGGCCTTCACATGAATTTACTATAAAGCTTTGAAAATCACACTTGTTTTCTACTTATTCGCTTAATATAAGTTTATGCACATTTATATAAGTATGTAAGAAAGTATATATGAATGTATATGTATTATATATTTTATAATACATATATATAGGCGCAGGAGTGTCTCCCTGGTAAGAAACTGTCTTCCAAATCACATGGTTCCGGGTTCAATCCCACTGCGTGGCACCTTGGGCAAGTGTCTTCTGCTATAACCTTGTGCGACCAAAGCCTTGTAAGTCGATTTGGTAGACGGAAAAGGAAAGAAGCTCGTCGTATCTATACCTATATATTTATATATACATGTATGTATATATTTTTGTGTCTCTGTTTGTCACCCACCATCGTTTGAGAACCGATTTTGGTGTGTTCATGTCCCCGTAACTTAGCGGTTCGTCAAAAGATTCGATAGAATAAGTACTAGGCTTACAAAAATATGTCCTGGGATCGATTTGTTCGACTAAAGGCGGTACTTCAGCATGGCCACACTCAAATTTCTAAAACTGAACGCAGGTATTTTGGAACGATATTTTCGCATTGTGTCAGCACTTTTGTTTTTTTGTTTGCAACTTTTCAGTTACACTTTTCATGAGGAAATATGTATAGAGGATGTTGTTTTAATAGCATTATAGACTATTCTCAATTTAGGCTCAGAATTAGAATGCTTTTAAAGTATTCGTGTTTTGTTTTTCTGAGACGTTGATTTTCTACCTGTTTTTTAACAAAAGAAAAAAGATGTTTTGAAGTGTCTGTTTGCAGAACCGACTTGCTGTTGACAAGTTTGAACATTAAGTGATAAAAACATATAATTCATACTTATGTACCCATACTAATTTTGTACAGATTTTCTAACCTTTTCACCGAAAGAATTTTCAATGCACTGTCACAGAATGAGGTGAAATAAAATGAGACTTTTGTTTAGAACATTTGCATTATTTATGGTGAGATAAGGTGGCAATGTGGCAGAATTGTTAGCACGCCGAGCGATATGCTTACGTTCTGAGTTCAAATTCCGCCGAGGTCGAATTTGCCTTTCATCTTTTCGCGGTTTGTAAATTAAGTACCAGTTGCGCACTGGTGTCGATGTAATTGATTTATCTCCTTTCCTAAATTTCAGGTCTTGTGCCTATAGTAGACAGGATTATTGACTGAGTTCTTCCCATTCTTTAATGTTTAGGTTTTCCCCTGTTTTGTTGTATTGCATGTTCCACTAGAAACGTCTTCCCTTTCTCTTAGCGGCATCACTTCTGATTCTGGTGTGAATTTCGCCTTCGATAGAATTCTTTAAGTTTTGAGGGTTGGCTTCGGTTCTTTCATTAGATTTGTTTCAAGACATCACACTTGCAGAAATTTTAATCGAACGAATCAACCTCGGTACTTAGATTTTAAACTTGGTATCTAGTCGATCGGTCTCTTTGCCAAACCTCTACCTTATTTGAACGTAAACACACCAACACCGGTTTTCAAGCGGTAGTGGGGACAAACGCAGACACAAGACACACACGTATAAATGAATGAATAAATAAATATATATGTGTGTGTGCGTGTGTGTGTGTGTGTGCGTGTGTGTGCGTGTGTGTGTGTCTGTGTGTGTGTGTACGAGGGACTTCTTTCAGTTCACGTTTGCCAAATTCACTGAGAAAGCTATGGGTGTCCAGAGGCTATAGCAGAAAACACTCATCCAAAGGTTCAACGTAGAGGGAAGGAACCCGGAACAACCTAAGACTACGCCTTGTTTATAATTTGTGATTTATAGTTAGTTTTGAATATAGGTGTGGAATTAGAAGTTATCGTTTGGGCGAATGCACCATATTGTGCTTCTCAGATTAGGAGCGATGTCAAATAGAACATTTGTTAGTACCTTGTATTCGCCGTAATAGTTGACGTTTGTCTGTAAGAGAGATGCAGTTATCTGTTCTGCATTGGCTATGGTATGATTTACTTATATTTTTAAAAATATGTTTGTATAAGAATGAATATTTTTAGTTCCACCGATCATCGCTCTCGACCATTTTAACCCACGACACGAATTAATGAGCATGTACGGAAAGCCATATCAAATAGTACCTTTCTTTTAATACTGCATGCTTGCAAAGATCTAAAATGTAAGTACAGGGGAGAGTCCTCCTTGCAATAAATATTGGTTGTAGCAGTCCCATTTTCCTGAAAATATACACATACGCACACTTACGAATATAAATGTGTGTGTATACCTATGTGCCTGCATGTATAATAATAATAATAATAATAATAATAATAATGATGATGATAATAATAATAAAAATAATAATAATAATAATAATAATAATGATAATAATAATGATAATAATAATGATAATAATAATAATGGTAATAAAAATAATAATAATAATGATAATAATAATAATAATAATAATGATGATGATGATGCTAATAATAATAATAATAATAATAATAATAATAATAATAATAATAATAATAATACATGTATATATGCATATATGTGTATCTTTCTTGCCATGCACGGACGTTTAAACCGGCGGACGGGTTTTTCTTTCTCTCTTCTATCCTT
>NC_043012.1:47550610-47555610 GCF_006345805.1 Octopus sinensis
ATTATATCAAGTTTGAAGATAGTATTGGAACTTGCCAACAAATAACACAGCACATGTGCATCATTTTTGGATTGAATGAACGGCACTTAGAAAATAAAATGGTTGTGTATCAAAACTGAGGCACGGTTTCGATTCAACTGTGAAGAAAAGCACTTCAAATACATCCCAACTAAGTGGAATCGCAGCTATTAGAATTTCCTAAATGTCACCTATAAATTTACTCTTTGTACCTCAGACAGAAATCAATACTTGACAAAACGAATATTGTACTATTTTCATTAAGTCTTTAATTAATCTTGAAGAGTCTCCGGTTTCAATTTTAATTCTTGCAGATTTATGGTTTATATCAAAGTAGAAAAAAACGTTACAGACAAAGAAGAAAATAAATATAATTATTGTAACATTACAGTAGAGAGAACGATTAACGCTAAATAATAATTATTATTTTCAAGGATATTGTTTTCCTCTGAGCAAACAATGAATCTATAAATTTTATGAGAGAGAGATGAGGAAATAGAAGTGTGATACCCAAACATTCCCCATGAATATTAAATGTATACTTGAAGTGCATGTATTTCAGATGGGAATTAAGAGAGCATTTCTGCTCTGCACGGAGATTAACTCTTGCATTATGAGTATTTTCACGTGAATATTGTATTATATTCCTGTAAATTCTGTATTTCTGTATATTACACTACACTTCCCAAAGGTTTGCGCTTTACAGAAAATAATGTTGTACAAAATTGTGAAGGTTTTCTTTGTAGGATTCTTCATTTAAAATGAGGAATTATAGTATAGAAACCATGAAAAATTTTAAGCTAATGCTCTAATATACGTGAATGTATTACGAGGGGCGTTCAATAAGTAATGCCCCTGATCCACTTCCCATAGCAGTAGAGCAACGAAACTTATTAGTCTTTTCCTACATAGGAACCACCCAGAGGTACGCATTTCTCCCATCGTTTGATGCGGCTCTGGAGACCGTTTTTGTAGAAGAACCCAGCTTGGTCCTCCAACCTCAACGTGACTTCAGAAATCAAGGCTGCATCATCTGGGAAACGCTTTCCTTTCAAAAACAACTTCATGATTGGGAAGAGGTGAAAATCAGAGGGTGCAAGGTCAGGAAAGTAGGGGGGATGGGGAAGAGTTCATAGCCATACACCTGTGCTTCTGATCTGGCGACAAGCGAGTTGTGGACCGGAGCGTTGTCCTGCAGGAGGAAGATGCCTTTGCTGATCTTGCCCCGCCTCTTGATTTTGATAACTTCTCTTAATTTCCTCAAGAGTGAAGCATAATAGGCTCCTGCAATTGTGGTACCCTTTGCCAGGAAATCTGTCATCACTACTCCGTCCTGGTCCCAGAAGACTGTGAGCATGACCTTGCCAGCGGAGGGCTGCACCCTTGCCTTCTTTGGAGGGGGTGAGTCACGGTGCTTCCACTACATTGACTGGGCTTTGGTCTCCGGATCATCGTGATGGACCCAGGTTTCATCTTGTGTAATCAGTCTTTTGAAAAATTTTGACTCATCTTCTTGGCACATCTCCAAATTCACCCTCGAGCACTCGACGCGTTCTTGCTTTTGGAAAGGCGTGAGCAACCTGGGAATCCATCTGGCAGACACCTTTTGCATATGCAAATGGTCATGAATGATAGTTTCCACAGACCCGGTACTAATCTTGACCTCATGGGCTATTTGGCGAATAATTATGCGTCGATCTTCCAAAATGGCAGCCTCAACTTGACGGACAGATGCCACATCAATGACAGAAGGGGGCGACCAGATCTGGGAGCTGTTTCCACAGAGTTCCTACCATGTTTGAATTCACGATGCCAACGTTTTACAAAGTCATATGATGGGGCATCATCACCATAAGTTACTTTCATTTCATCAAAAGTCTCCCGTGGTGTGCGTCCTTTCAAATACAAAAACCGGATCACTGCTCGACACTCAACAGGCTCCATTTCACACTTGACTCGGTTCAAACACCTGTAAATCAGAAACCACAATTAATTCAGAGCTGTAATTTTCCACTTACTCTATAGAGATATAAATGATTGCACATGAAAAATTTCAGCTGGATCAAACAACTGCAAGTGGGTCAGAGGCATTACTTATTGTGACGTCCCTCGTAAAATGCTAATGAAGCGTCAAATGTGTAACACGAACGATAACTCAAAATCTATTAATGCTGACATTTTCCATCCTGTTTTGGAATGTTTGTAAAGAATACGCTGAGTTCTTATTTTAAGATGAAATAGGGAGCTAAGAAACTTAATATAATATATCGAGGTTGAATTCACCACTTTTACTGCATTTATTAGTCCTTTACAAATGAGATAGATGTCGCAAATTTCTTACATATACTTTACTGTACGTGCTTTAAGTGAAACATCGGTAGAATTTTATTTATCATGACGATGAGCATAGCATATATAATTGGTAGGCTGGTAAAAAGTTATATGTCAAAAAGACATGCACAACATGGAACGAATGGTCAGCACTTACATATTATCACATCAACGTACTTCATTTTCGCTGCCTAATGTTTTTAATGCCATGTGATCTTACTCCACTATCAATCAGAGTGCAAAAACAATTATTTTACTAGGTACACATTAGTTGATACCTATATATTTTATTAGAAATTATTTAAATTATGTGTGTGTGTGCGTGTGTATATATATAATATATATATATATATATATAATATATATATATATATACATTCTTGTATATATTTTGGTATATCCGTTTTAAAGCGAAATCCTTCATTCATCACTTTATTTTAATCCCTTCAACGCGGAGATGAGGAATTAACTCGCTTCTGTTATATCAATAAGCTAATTTTAAAACAGTGAGTACCGTGAACAGACAGGAGGCGTACTCGTAATGAATTGAAATCACCATTCTACATGTGCTAAGCTTTAAAGAACAAAACTGCCACTATCACCTCATCCCCACACACAATCAAATGATTTCGCTTATATCTACAGCACATTACAAGAGTTACACTATCCTTCACTATTCATTTTAACATATTCGAGCCTGTGGAACTTGAGGCTTCCGCCCCGGACCCTATCCCTACTCACCACTATCGGCGCCGAGGTTGCTGTGTCCGCAAGTGTGAGCCCCGTGAGTCAGGTATTGAATCTACGCCGCCATCCTCTGGGGCAACGCCGCTTCCATTTTGTCTGCTGGTGCCATGAAAAATATCCTTATATTGTGAGAGGCAAGATTCTCCGTTAATCCGTCTCATTTTACTTAAATCACGTCTCTGGGGACGTGAGGGCTTGCTATCATAATTTGTAGTCATTTTTCATGCTAAAATATGTAACTTAAACTTTTCCTACTCATTCCTACCCATCCATCACATCTCTTTTCTTCCTAATGACTTTCTCTACACATTAAAATGCTAAATCATATTTAACCTTCCTTTTATCAGTATCTGTATACTTGTATATGTCCTTTTGTAAAATATATCTTTAACTTGATGCATACTTCCGTTTTCTGCAATAGTCTCGTCTCATTATTGCATTATTATTGTTTGTTCCAGAAGAGGAATAAGTAAATTGGATATAGATGAAATCGCGAAATGTGTTGAGTAATATAACACGCATGTTGTCCATATATGCGAATCTTCAAAATTGTATTGTCCATTTATATCTTCTCATTCCTGACTAAACACTTTGTATTACCTATATAAGTTCTAAACAGGTAACACTTACCTGTGTTGGTGACGAACTTTCTTCTCTATGATGGAATGTTTTCTCATGCACTATATTCGAGATGAAAAACTATGCAGAGAAGGGGAAGGAGAAGAAGTAAAATGAGAGGAAGAGGCGAAGGAGGGGAGGAAGCAAATGAGTAGACGCAGAAGAACAGTCCTAACAACTACAACAACAGCCACAGTAACTACGATGACGACGGAAAGTAAAGAAGCGGAATTCGTACGAGCCGAAAAAGTAAACGGCAGACACAGCGGTGCAGTATTCGGGTTTCAGAGAGTGGGATCGATAACCTGATTTCGATTCATAGAAATGTTTTTCACTTCGAAAATAAATGATTTTGAGAAAGGAATGTTTTGTAAAACATAATAGGCCACCTACTCTATATATCTGCGTCGTTATTTGTTGTGTAAAACTCACCAATAATGAAATGGCGTCAAACGGAGAGACAAATCAGGAAGCCACTTTCCTTGCTGGGGGTGTATATTCTTGCTTTAAGCAATATGATATCGATTTACTTAGTTTCAAGCAAAGAACAAAAAACAGCAACAAAAGAAAGCAAGTAAAAGGAAAATGAAAGGTTTCTGCGACATTCATACGATTCCAAATGTATCACTGCTGCGCGACATGGAAATTTATACATAGAATCGAACCCAAGGAATTAGTTAACTAACAGTGTTTGGCAGCAACGGAAAAATTGAGCGAAAATGAGCGAAGTTGAATAAGATATATATTATGCACATGTCTGAATGTGTTAAATTCTTTCTATGCAAGCACGTGATTTTGAGCCATTTGCATGGCGTTTTCGTGAAAGTGTTTTATAGAATAGCTGCGCGTTCAACAATTTCTTAGAGAGAAACTCTGACGAAAGCCTTTGAATATATATCTGAGTGTGTGTGTGTATAACTGTCTCCCTCTTTGTCTCTCTCTCCCTCTCAATTTCTCCCCCTCCTCTCTCTTTCTATATATATATATATATATAGATAGATATATAGATAGATAGATAGATAGATAGATAGATATATGTATATATATTGTTCTAACCCATTTGAGGTAAGACATTATTATTGTTCACTGGTATTTTATCCTATCTTGTCTGTAAAAGATTTGCAACTATTCGGTGGTACAGAAGTATTTTTTTACTTCTATCATTAGCGATATAGACACTCATGTAGTACCCTTGTGTATATATGTACATATTTAATATTGTATGTATATATTTTATTAATTTACCTGTACGGCTGATATTTCGCTTACCACTTGTGATGGTATTT
>NC_043012.1:47565610-47595610 GCF_006345805.1 Octopus sinensis
CTACACCAACGGCAATGGAATGTGCGATCTTTGTGATATGGAAAGGTGGCTCATCTGAAAAAGCAGCTTAGACTCCGCCACGTGTCTAAATTCAAGAACTGAACTTTTTGGATCATGTCCATATGGGCCTAAATATTTGTTACATTTTTGGTCCCCCCCCCCGAGATTACAGATAGCACTTGCTTTCTATATTGTGTCCACATACAAGCTTTTTATCTCTCTATTCTTTTTACTTTTATTTCTTATATATTCTTTATATTTTTTTACATAATTATAGAGTTATTCTTTTATAGTTTTATTGCTCTTATATTTATTTTACACATAATTGTTCTCAATTCTACCTTCCACCCTGCATTTTCCTGTGCGTATATAGACGTGTATATGGAACTTTTTGTGCGAGCGTGAGAATGTGTGCGCGTGTGTGTGTGCGAGCGCGTATGTGGGTATGTATACATTTTTTGGCGAATGTGTGGATGAGCATGTGTGTGTTTCAAGTGAGAGTGGATGAGTATATACAAATATGCGCATGTACGTGGGTGTGCGGGCAAGCATGTGTATGTATGGACATGCTCGCTTACGCGATTACTATGAATATCTTTACTCCCTCTCCTTACTTAGCGGGCATTCTAATAGCTCTTTTGTCTTAATAACGGTTAATCACACAGCAATATTTATAGCATTTTTCCGATGGGTTTCAACGGGTTTCAACATTCGAAACTCGGAGTTATATATATATATATATATATATATATATATATATATATATATATATGGGAAGCACTCTGTCGGCTACGACGACGAGGTTCCGGTTGAACCGATCAACGGAACAGCCTGCTCGTGAAATTAACGAATAAGTGGCTGAGCACTCCACAGACACGTGTACCCTTAACGTAGTTCTCGGGGATATTCAGCGTGACACAGAGAGTGACAAGGCCGGCCCTTTGAAATACAGGTACAACAGAAACAGGAAGTAAGAGTGAGAGAAAGTTGGGGTGAAAGAGTACAGCAGGGATCACCACCATCCCCTGCCGGAGCCTCGTGGAGCTTTAGGTGTTTTCGCTCAATAAACACTCACAACGCCCGGTCTGGGAATCGAAATCGCGATCCTACGACCGCGAGTCCGCTGCCCTAACCACTGGGCCATTGCGCCTCCACATATATATATACCCCATCCTCCTCCCCTCTTCCTCCCATCCTCCTTAATCCCTTCTTTCTCCTTTTCTCTTGGTCACTGATTCTGTCCCCTGCCTTCCACCCTCTTTGATTCCCTCTCTCTCTGTCTCTCTTTCTCTCTCTCCTGCGACCTGCTGCTTCTTAAACCATTCTGTTGGCCTTCGTATCTCGACCAACATGTGTCCCCGCTACCGAAACGGTAATTATTTCTACGCCAGCTATGTTGTTGTTGTTGTTTTTGTCTCATTTGGTCTAAAGTCGTATGACAACCACCGTTATATATATTTTGTTTATTCATTACTGTTTTCAATTTCGTTTTCGTCTCTTGTATTCACATCCGTCTTGTGCGTTCACATTCCTGTCTTCTACCAAGAAATCTAATGCTTACAGCTTAGTTTTTTTTCTTGGGGCTGGCCGAGTTGGAGCAAATATCAGAATTGAACAGCCGAAATTTGCTATGATGATTCGGTGTCTGACTGAAGATTGAAGGCTTCGAATGATTTGTCTGTGTTCCGTGTTCGTCCCTTCCTGTATTTCACGTTCATTATATATAAAAACATTCATTCTTATATATATATATATATATATATATATATATATATATATATAATATATATATATTATATATATATATATATATATATTATATATATATATATAATATATATATATATAATATATATATATATATATATATATATATATTATATATATATATATATATATATACATATATATATATATATACATGTTATGTGAGAACGAACAAACGGACGAACGAACGAACAATGAATCAATGAATCAATGAACTTGCATATGTGACCATCAAAATTATCCTGCTCGTTTCCAGATAGTATATGTAATTTATTGTGAAGTGCATGAAGTTATTAGGTTATAGAATAACATCAGTAACACCATGGCGACACCTACAAATAACAGAACAAACATACTTATTCACTTATATATTTATATTTTTATTTACTAACTTTGTGTAAAATTACATTCGTTGTTTCTTCTTCATTTCTGAATGACATATTTAAAGAATTATCTCTCAAAAATAATAATACTGCGTAAAAAAGCAACAACCTGAAGCATATTATATAAATATGAAAAACAAACACAATTCACGAGTAATAAATCTTAACTACTTTTATCTGTTTATCGAATTTTCTGTAATTTCTATAGTGAACAAATTGAGGATATTAATATGAAATGAATTGCTGTAACTCAAATACGCACTATAATTACCTTTCTTTCTTTCTGGAGATAAAACTTAAATATATGAGATGACGCTGGTGGTTTCAACAATCATTACTAAGAGACGAGCACTAAGTGTTGACGGCTTTCATTTTACAATCAAGGATACGACATTAATAAGCAGCAACTTGTGCCTTGCCACTTTTTGTGCTTTACTTTAACTCACATGGGTACATCTCTTTACTCCTTACTAGTGACAAGGAACAATTTGAGTCAGATATTATTTACTACCAAGAGAAAAAAGCCTGTTATTCCTTTCATTGATTCCATTATCATATCTGTTCACTAAACTCTGACCAGTATGTCCCATCTTATTTTTGTTTACGACCTGAAATTGAACTGGCCTTAAAATCAATCACATTAAAACAAAAACAATAACCCAGTGTGTTTCAGATGTTGGAATCGAATGAAATTTGCTGAGTCCAAACGGACACTTCTTTTAAAAATAAGTTATGCAAAAATGTGTCCTCCTCTGACTATATAACCTCCACAGCCGGATAATAATTTTAAGTATCTTGGATAGAATGAGAGTGTCAGATATGAGGAACCTATAAATTAGGTGAGGACCAGGAATCAATACCTCGGGAGAAGAAAGATAATATGGTCACCAGGACTCTCGGTTTACAAGTTTATTGCCCATAGCATCTCTGCCTATCCTCACGCCTACATTTGGTCTTCTGAATTGGTCTAAGTAAGATTTCAGTAAGATAGATGTTCGAACTCACAAGCTCCTCAGTGTTACAGGAAACTTCAGCATCAGTGAGACATACAGAGTCTATACTTCACACACAAGCCTAGCACCCGTGATCTCAGTTCTGTATTGATATCATATGAAGCACGTATTTGTAATTCAAATAACATCTACAGCTGAATAAAGAGACCAGTAACTATCTTGTCCCAAGTTTGTGATCATGGAATCAGCAACATTATTAGGAGAGCTAATGAACTTTAGGAGTGGTAATGAAATAAGGGCTGGTACGGACCTCTTCCCAAAGAGTATTGGTACAATCTCTTTATGAGAAGAACAAAGTAAAAACGGTTTCCTAAAAATATAGTATATGAACACTTGACACGGAAAGCACAATCATAGAAGGAATTTATTATACCAAAAGCTTGCCAACGGGCACCTTCAACTTTATGACATCTTACTTCGAAGGCCGCCTCCTTGCAATTCAAGATCAAGAGATCCCCACCAAGTATCTACTGCATAAAATCAAAACTGAAGGTAGTATTACGAAATGCGTGAGAATGTTTCGCGATATCATTTTCCTTTGCGGCCCATGCGATGCACAGAACGGTTTGGAAGAGGTTAAATATAAGACAACGCCTACAAACGTAGCTGGTGTTATTGAGGTTGATGGGTCAAAAGAATAAGGATAGGACTTAAAACTTCAAACCGCCACCTATTTAAAAGCACAATCGGACAGATATTGTTGTGCGGACCACAAGAAAAAATTATATTGTGAAAATCAGCTGCTCTCTGAACACGCATATGGTTAGAAACTTACACGAGGACGTCTATTTGCCATTAATAAGGAGTTTGCAAATCCAATACCCACGACACGCTTCATACCTGTTATTAGTATTGGAGCAACAAGATACATACCAACCGTCTGAAGCATAATTTGGCTTAACGGGTTCTTGAGGAGAGAAAGTAAATCTTTAATTCATACACTGCAAATGATCGTAATATCACGAGCAATAAAAATCTGCAAGACTTTCTTGAAATTTAAGGGAAGATGAGCTCAACAAAATGTTTTCCTTCATAACCTTGCAACCAAGCAAAATTGATTTTAAATTAAAAAAAGAGAAAGAGAACTTTCTTACACAAGAGTAGAATGGAAATTACGAATTAATCTCCGTGCCTCAGTTTATGGGCTCAGCAGAAAGTGTATTTCCTCGGAATATGTCTATACTTGTCTATATTATCACATTATATGACATGACTGAAGAAGGCAGTTTGACAGAATATTCAATTACGTGGATGTCACTGGGAGATATGAGACCATACAAGTATATGATTGTAAACGATATTGAAAATCTATAACACTAGATTATATACGCGAGTAGGAATAGAACAACCCTATTCAAGTCCAGATTAACGTTGTACCGTATGTTTCGATTTGCTCGAAAAATAGTCAAATATCGCTGTTCGATGAGCACATTCTCACTCTATCTAAATCTCTAAATACATACACATATATAATACATGTATAATATCACACGTATTGTCTCCCTCCATCTCTATTAACGTGTGTGTATACATATGTGTGTGTGTGTATTTCTGTGTATTGATAAACAAAAGGCGAGAGAGAAACATGCTGGCTGAGAGACTAAGTGAGACGTAATACAAAATATGTAAAAGGACGCTAAAAAAAAGCAGCGAATAATAAATTCTAAATATACTGAGTTGCAAATAGACTGCGTCAAATGAAAACAGGATTGCTGCTTATCAAGTATTTTGAACATATATTCGCTCATTCCCGCACGGATTGACCATCTGCCTCTCATGATCTGTCCAATATGATGGAAGTATTTCAGTAAATATTTAAATCTCAGACAAACAAATAACCTGTTCAAATTGCGACTCATCATGCTGCGCTGTGGTACATGATTCTTTATTTGAATAGTTGTAACATACGATTGTGGACTATCGACAAACCAGTGGTTGCCATAAGTTGGACTAGCAATACGTTTAGTGAGTATTACTATCGACAATTACATATCTGGTTTAGTAGCAGTATTCATGTACTAATAATTAAATCAAGTTTTAATCAAATGACAATAGAGGCATAGCCCAAAGCATATGTGTGTGTGTGTGTATGTGGGTGGGTGTGTGTGTTTGTGTGTGTACGTATATTCCTATGTGTATACATTTTATACTTATTCAGAAGTGGCGAGAAAAATAAATATAAATTACAAGGGTAACAATATAGATTTTGATTAGGCTGAAAGATCTGCTCAAATGAATCATTTACAGTGATTATGTGCATGTGCTGTGCATTGGTTTACTCCCTCCATGAACTCGACAGCTGCACAATTGTACCACAATTCAGATGCTGAGGTAATCACGGAGCTTAGGAACAGTACGTAGTGCCCGGACTAAGAATTGAAACTTCGATCTTGCGATCGTCAGTGCGACAAATTAACCCCTATTCCATTCATACTCAACTATATATAACATAATAGTATATAATAGAGTATACATGCATACATGCGTAAATACATTCATACACACAAAAACCCATGTATATATATATACATACATACAATACATATATATATATATATACTGTGGAGGCGCAATGACCCAGTGGTTAGGGCAGCGGACTCGCGGTCCGGATTCCCATATCGGGCGTTGTGTGTGTTTATTGAGCGAAAACACCTAAAGCCCCACGATGTTCTGGCTAGGTGTGGTGGCGAAACCTTCTGTACTCTTTCACAACTTTCTGTTGTACCTGTATTTCAAAGGACCAGCCTTGTCACACTCTGTGTCACGCTGAATCTACCCTCGAGAACTACGTTAAGGGTACACGTGTCTATCGAGTGCTCAGCCACTTGCTCGTTAATTTCACGAGCAAGCTGTTCCGTTGATCGGATCAACTGGAAACCTCGTCGTCGTAACTGACGGAGTGCCACTATATACATACACACACATGCATATATATATATATATATATATATATATATATATATATATATATATATAATATATATATATATATTGTGAAATAGAAAGATGAATAATCTTGTTGCAGATTAATCAAAAGTTTAACCGATACCTTGGTAGCAAAAATCACAGCAGAAGACAGCACGGTTGGAGGTACAACCATATGGTGTTGCAACCGTGCGTTGGTGCGGGTAATTGAATTTTAATATTATTAGTGAATTGAAGAAATGGAGTTGAACGAAGATTGAACAGAAATCGTTTTATTGCATTCTACACGTGTTTCGAAAGGCACAATTTACCAAATTCCGATTGAATAAGGAGACCATATTGTGTCTTTCTCTTCAGGAAGAAATAGGAAATCCGTTGGAAAAAACAAAAACAGAACAGAGGCGGAGCAAAACAAATCGAACGAGGCTCCTAAGAGCCCATGGCCAAACTGATTATCAATGTATGTTGAAAACTGGTGGTGGGTGCGTTGAAGGTTTTAACGGGTCAGGCAGCGGTCATTCCGGTGGGTGGGAGCACGGGGTGCTTAGATGTTCTTTGTGACCGAGACTAAAGTTCTGACTATTTAAAGAATATTAGGTGTATTATATGGTGAATATTAGGTGTATTATGAATATTAGGTGTATTATAAATCTAAGTAGATTTTGGCTCGCCCCATATAATACACCTAATATTCTTTAAATAGTCAAAACTTTAGTCTCGGTCACAAAGAACATCTAAGCACCCCGTGCTCCCACCCACCGTTAAAACCTTCAACGCACTCACCACCAGTTTTCAACATACATTGATAATCAGTTTGGCCATGGGCTCTTAGGAGCCTCGTTCGATTTGTTTTGCTCCGCCTCTGTTCTGTTTTTGTTTTTTCCAACGGATTTCCTATTTCTTCCTGAAGAGAAAGACACAATATGGTCTCCTTATTCAATCGGAATTTAGTAAATTGTGCCTTTCGAAACACGTGTAGAATGCAATAAAACGATTTCTGTTCAATCTTCGTTCAACTCCATTTCTTCAATTCACTAATAATATTATATATATATATATATAAGATAGAAAGTATGGTGGGTGATTACACGCGTTTGAGTATAAGGAAACAAATAAGATGAAAAAACATATTTTTTTTACAAGACTAAAGAATATATTAGAATCATAAAGGTAAAAGTATTATACAAAACAAGATTTTTTCTTTGAACATAACAGGTTTCGCTATCGCTTTTCATATTTTGAGATTTTGATCCAATTCGGTATTAGACATTTTGTTTGCTACGGAAGATAATTGGTAACCAAGGTATTTTTCAGTAAAGGGGAGGTAAATATGCAATTTTTAATATTGGTCGGCATATGATTATGGCTTATATCTTACAATAGATGGGGTAAACCTTTAATTTTCAATATGGGTTTGTATTTAATTCTGGCTTGTAATTTTCGTAAATGTGTTGAGGACCAAATGGCAAATTGACGTGATGGGAAGATTAGGAATTGTGGTTGCACTTGATCAGCACATCTGTCAATGTGTTCAATAAGATATATCTAGCGATATTGTGGGGAAGATATCTGCAGTCTGTGGACTGTACATATCCGTCTGAGCGACATTACTGTCGAACCTCTATAGTTTTTATGGTAGCCCCAGCATCTGATTACATAAATGAGGTTTCCAAGTGAAGTTGGATATAATTTTAAGTGTTTGCCCATGTTTAAAATGGAATTGTTATCCTTCGAAAAGATTGGGACATGTTCCAAAATAAGGAAGACCCATATTGAATATTAAAGGTTTATTCCATTTATTGTAAGATATAAGCCAGGTTCAAGTTGAGACCAATATCAAAAATTACAGATTTACCTCCACTTTACGGAAAAAAACCTTGGTTACCAATTATCGCCCCTAGCAAACAAAATGTCTAATTCAGAAATGAATCCCAAACTCAAAATTTGAAAAGCGATAGCGAAACAAATTATTATGTTGGAATATATACATCTTATTTTATACAATATTATAAAATACTTGTCCTATTATGATTCTAATATATTCTTTATTCTTGTAAAACAAATCTTCTGTGTTTCATCATCTTATTTCTTTACGTGTGTATACACACACACACACATACACACACACACACGTAGTCTGATCAATAAGTGTCCTGTCTGTAGCCATAGTATCGAAGTTAAAGTACGCAGAGTAAAGTTGCTTGGCATAGATTGGCCTTAAAATCTGCTGTGGCAGGGCTTTAAGTTTTAACGTTCTAGCTCAATTCCACTGCTCAGAGATCTACACAAAGGTGCTGATAGTGTATGGGGCATGGAGAGGTTTCGGTACGATTATGAGTCAAAGTGATTGTAGTGGATGCAAGTAGTGGAGGTAGTGAGACAAAGGCGACGGAAATGTTGGAATAGTACAGAGAATTCGAAGGCAGGACAAAACAGAGAGGAGTCTAGTTGTACGCGGAAGAGCGAGGCTGCACCTATACAGTCATCAATATAACGACCGTATAGTTCGAGAGTGGGACCACTGAGTCTTGAAAATATTTGGGCCTCAACGTAGCCAACAAAGATTTTCACATAGTTGAGACCCATTCTCGTGCACATGGCCACTCCAGAATCTGTTGGTAAAACTCTCACGCGAACGGGAAGCAGTTGATGGAGGGGTTTGGATCGAAGACCTAGGAAATGCAGAGGTTAAGAAGTCCTTCGTTCAGTGGGATCACCATATACAGACTCTTGATATCAAGAGTGAAGAGAAGTTTAAAGGGGCCAAGGGGAAGGAGAAAGAGTTGAAAAGATGAAGAACATGTTTAGTGTTGTGGATGTGTGATGGGAAGGAAGCCAGTAAGGGGTAAGGACACGGTCGAGGTATTTCGAGATCAGTTCCGTGGGGCAGTTACAGGCGAAGACGATGGGGCGGCCAGGGCTGTTGGGCATGTGGATTTTGGAAAGAAGTAAATGGTGAGGGTGCGTGGAGTGCGGACAATGAGGTTGGAGGCGGTGGGAAATAGACGGGAGGAGGTGATGAGGTCATGGATAGTAGAGGACACAGTCTGTTGGTAGCTAGGCGTGGGTTTGGAGGGCAGAGGGCAATAGAAAGAAGTGTCTTGAAGTTGACGGAGAGCTACAGCTTTGTGGACGTCTACGCTTCACACCACCATAGCTCCATCCTTGTCGGCCGGCTCTATAATTATGCCTTTGCGGCGTCGGATACATCGAAGGGCCTAGAGTTCTGCTGTTGAGATGTTCAGATGTCGGGGTGAACTGCGTAAGTTAAACCGGTCTACAGCACGTTGACAGATGCCCGCAAAATGATCTACTGCTTGGAACTGGCCAGGATCTGGCGTCCAGTGCGATGGTCGGCGGCCAAGGTCGGTGAAGCAGTCCTCTTCGTTAAATGCATGTGGAGTGTTGTGGAATAGTGCATATATCCCAACACAGCACAAAAGTTATGAATATCAGTACGGGTTTGAAATTCATTACTGGATGGAGTGAGGGGGATAGACGATAACATTTCTAAGTTATTGAGATATGCGAAGGAGTAAATACATTAAACTAAGACTTCATATTTCATGTTTCCATTTCCGAGTAATGTATGATTCTAACTGAAATGTTCATAAAAATAACTCTTACTGTTTAGATACATTACAGTTGCATAAATTGCCGTCGACAGCAGGTGATACTTTCAGTGAATATGAGTATAAAATAATCTCAGAATATAACATCTCTCACACAATTTGTAGAAATTGCTGGTCCCGGGCGAAATTCAATAAAAATCCATCACCACCACCACTACACTTTATATAAACATCCAACCGATGTTTAATAATTTAGTTATTAAACAGACTTTAATAATTGTTAGTCATACGAATGAATGTTTTGTAAAAATTATGAGTATATTTTTCGTGCAAAATTTTAACCAAGTGCTCAATGAAATGGAAGATATTCAGTTATCAGTGTGATCGTATATAATTATACAATAGCAAGAAACATACAAATAAACAAATAAATAGTATCTACATATGGGTTGATCTACTTGTTAAGATCTGCATTGTATATAACAGTACAAGAAATATTTTATCTAAAGTTGTATAAAAATGTGCAAATTATGAGGTTTGAAGCTGATTAACAAGCAATGATTATAGTCATTAATATGAGGACTGCCATCATGCACGCACGCGTGTGCGCACATTCTCACGCACTCACTCGCGCATGCGTACAGAAATGCTCACAAATATATATACAATACATATATTCATATACATATGCATATATATACATGCATATATATATATATATATATATATATATGTATGTACGCATATACTTACATGTATTCATATATATGCAGACGTACACATACACACATACACACACACATATATACCACACTTATAACTATACACACGAATATATGCATGCACTCCTACATATAAATGTGTGCATCTGCACATAAAATTACGTATGCATATATATACATATATATATATAGGTATGTATATATATGTATATATTATATAAACTATATATATATATATATATATATATATATACATGGGAATATACATATGCCTAGAAATGTGATATACATACATTCATGCACATACAAACTTCCGTACATACACATATATACATTCATACATACAGATACTGATTTAACATGAAGTTATTAATACAGCAATGGCGATCGAAGTATATTTATTTAGTCACCATTATCTCCATTTAAAGAAGTATTATATCAATATCCCGTTTACGAAAATCCATTAAGGCTTTCATCACGCAAGAAAATCAAACGCAGCACGAAATAAATTTATTCTCGCCTTCTTTTAACCCTTGCTTCCCTCGATGAACCATTAAAATCTCTCATCATAAATCTCAATCAAATGATGGCACGAAATAGCTATATGCAAACGGAATTTTGGTAATGACATTTTCCGGGAGATGCCCTCCAAAAGCTCGCCCTATATTCATTTGCATATATCTAAGAATGCTAAATACACCAAATGGCACATCATAAGCATAAATTCAGATTATAGGTAAGGTAGTGGTATCATCAGCATCATCATCATCATCATCATCATCATCATTATTATTATTATTATTATTATTATTATTATTATTATTATTATTATTATTATTATTATTATTATATTATTATTATTATTATTATTATTATCATTATTATTTTTATTTTTATTTTTATTATTATTATTATTATTATTATTATTATTATTACTAGTAGTAGTAGTAGTAGTAGTAGTAGTAGTAGTAGTAGTAGTAGTAGTAGTAGTAGTAGTAGTTTACGTAAGTAAATATATATATATAAGTATGGCAGAGAGGAAAAAGGAAAGTATGTGGAGTTGAGATTGTTAATGGCAATGTTACACTAACTTTGCCGATTGGCTGCGTGGCGTATTAATGCTGAACGTCGCTAGCATTGTTTTTTGTTTTTTTTCTACTTTCTGACATTAATCATAGTTACTTACAGATGTGTGCTATTTATGACCATAGTCTTTCGTGTAGCTTTTAATATTTTCTATCGAAACGTTATAGTGTTGCAAAAGAGGAACATGGTCGAGTCGTTTCAGCGTCGGGTATGATAGCGCCAGTGAGTTTTTCAGCATTCTCCGCTTTCATTTCAAATAGCCCCGACGTCATTATACAATCAGTAACATTTCAATAAATAGATAACCCAGCAAATTCTACGGCACCTTTCCCACACATACACACATTCTTTCTCTCTCCCATTCTCTATCGATGACTGTCACGCATCGTCTATTTATCCATCACTTCTATTTATTTCTCTCTTCTCTTCACTTCTCTCTTGAGGCGGTTGTAAGTACTGTGCGAACTGGTGTAGGAGTGCAGCACAACAATTTCCCCAGATATAGTAAAGCAGATTGAGTGAGGATGGCAGAATAATCTTAGACAGAAATATACTGATACGGTCTTCTCCTGCAGAGATCTGTGAACACACCTCAATGAGCAACACACCTCGAATATGTATATATATATATGTATGGCGGTGCCCTAGCATGGCCGCATCTCGTGCGCTGAAACTAGATGAAAATGAAAAAAATGAAATATATGTGTGTATGTTTGAGTGTGTATATATATATATATATATATATATATATATATATATATATATGTGCTAGACTACTGGATTTAAATTGATGTTAATTAAATTAATATTCAATTTATCACCCTCATTATATATATACATATATATATGCTAGACTGCTGGATTTAAATTGATGTTAATTAAATTAACATTCAATTTATCACCCTCATTATATATATATATATATATATATAGTAAGATAAAGGCAGGAATTTCGGTTATCCCCACGTGGTGAGATGCAATATATATAAGAAATTAAAGAAGGAAAATACACACATTTTATATCGTTATAATATAACTTTTAAAATATATGATATTGTGCTTTTTGCCCGGTTTCGCTTTCGCTAATCATGACATTAAAATTTATTTAAATACATATTGTGTGCGGAGTTTATGAATAAATGATTCAACAAGTCGAAAAATCTAACGGATTATCGTTAGTGTAGGGGATAGGGGAGATCATTGTGCATCTTTGAGTAGGGATTGGGGAATATATATATATATATATACACATACATACAAAAAAGATCAAAAACGGGACGTGCATGACATTGAGATTGACAACCACTCTAGATAAAGAGCAGATTCGCTTCCCGCAATACAGACAGATTCTTTTAAGTGAACACATAGAGTGATGTGCAGGTAACGTAAAACCAAATTTCTCGGTTTTCTCCATCTATCGGCGCAACGATACAATTTTTATACAAGAACGTTTTCATGGAAAAACGCAGAAGACCTCTGAAGATGCACGCATAAACAACTTTGATCTCTATACATATTTTAATTCAGGAGTACATAACCATCACTGTACATATTTCTCCCCACTACTATAGTTTTTGAATTTTTGTGTATATATATCCCCCCCAACCCACCGAATGATGAACAATTATCTCCCCTGTCCACAACAATAACGATAATCATTTACCGGTCCCTGGCATAAAATTTTTCGACTTGTTGAATCAGTTATTCATAAACTCCACACACAAGAAATAATTCTTAAGAAAATACGTATTTAAATAAATTTAAGGTCATGATTAATGAAAACGAAACCAGTGGACAAACATAATATAAGATATATTAAAAATTATATTAGAACTATGTAAGGTGTGTGCATTTTCTTTAATTTCTTATACGTACACAAATTTTCATATGTATATATATATATATTTAATTATACCTATATATGTATATATATATATATATTTAATTATACATATATATGTATATATATATATATATATATATATATATATATATATATATGTATATATATATATATATATATGTATATATATATATATATGTATGTATGTATGTATGTATATATGTAAGTATATATAACTTCAACTTTCCACTTATCAGAGTGCCCATGCACGAAACTTTCTGCCCTTGAGTCATTGTATTATTCCTACTAAATATTGATAAACGCATAAACACAAACACGCGCTCGCGCGCACACATGAGGTCCGTGATATAGCTGTTGCCGCTGTACGTGTTGTATTGTGAAGGTGCGTGGTTTTGTGGTTAAGGTATTTGGCTCACGATCATAAAGTCATGAGTTCATATCATGGCGACGCATTATGTCCTTGAGCATGATACTTTATTTCATGTCGCTTCAGTCCACTAAGCTGGCAAAATCGAGTAGTACCTGTATTTAAAAGGGACAGGTTTGTCACACTCTGTGTCACTATCATCTCCCTGAGGGTGCACATGCTTGAGGAGTACCCAGCCACTTTCATAAGCAGGCTGTTTCTTGAACTGTCATCGTCGTAACTGATGGAGTGACAGTTACTTGTTGATGTTGTTTTTCTATCTCTAACTCGGTCATGATCATGTATAATGGTATCTTCTGTAATCATACAGTGTTATAGTGGATCATGTGCTTCTCGGACCACATTCTCACGTCTACGAAACTTGGATGTTGCACCAAAAAGAACAACAACATATGTGCTCCTTGTGGGTTTGCTTTCCTTGTTAACCTGTTGATTTCAATGGATCAAGCACATATAAGATGAGACGCAATCCATTCCCAGCCATTCCATATGTTTTAGCAAAAGTGTAACCATATTTTCAAAGACAGAAAATACATTGTAATTTAAGAGATATTTAGCTGGTAATGCTAGCAAATCAAGCAACAGCAAATAAGCTTTTCTCTTTTTCTTTTTTGGTTAATTCTCTGGGTATTCAATATGGCTATAATAATAGTATTTATAATGGCAGCATATATACATATATTTGCGCACACAATGAAACACTACATGCATTCGTACGTACACGCATCTGCACACGCGTAAAACTTTCCACCACACAATCACACACTCTTATCTATATGTCAATGTGATCATATGTGTGTGGGGGGTATGTGCGTGTTTGGATGTGCTATATATGACTTTTACAAAATACGTGTGCTTGGATATAAATTACGTGCGCAAATTATACATCCAGGAATTCGTGCTGATCAATAATTCTGTGAATATGAAAATGTGTTTTGTATGTATACATGCTTGTGAATATATATGCACGTATGTATAGATTTATCCATGCGTATATACATTAGATATATGTGCTGCATATGCTTTATATTATATTAATATGTATATATGTGTGTGCATATCTATATCTATCTATATATATATATATGTATCTATCTCTGTCTCTATATATATATATATATATATATATATATATGTGTCTGTATATATCTGTTAATTTATCTATCTACCTCTATCTATCTATGTATATATATATATATATATACACATATACATACACACACACGCGCATATATATATATATAATATATATATATATATATATATATATATATATATATATATATACATATATACTTATGTATACGTGCGTGTGGGCATATATATGCATAAATATATCTGATTGTATGCGTATATATATATATATATATGGTTATATGGTAAGCTGAATAGATATATAAACACAGAGATGCATATATATATAACCATACACATAGATATAATAATACATGACATATATATCCATAAGTATGTACGCATGTACATTTACACGACATATTTTTATGTGTGCATTGATATTAATATAAGCTTTCATACCTCTCTAACGCGTATTAGATATATAATTATAAATATATGCATATACTTGCAGTGCGTAATGTACAGTCGCTATTTATGTAAATTTCAACGACTAGGTTAATGACGGGGATAATCATAAGAGAAAATAACTCATGATGTATAAGCTCAAGTAGGATGGAAATTTGAAATATAGATGTCTCTGGCGTAGAAGATGTGTTATTATTGCGAATACATTCAAAATAATTACGGAACGTAAAACATTACAGCGATAAATATTTTGCTTATGTTGAATTTCATTCATTCAATAAAGATGATAATCCATTTTCTTTTCTAAGCATTCCATTCGACGGAGGTGTTGCTGTCTATAATGTCATATAGAAGCGTAGATATAATTAGGTTCTATGTTTAGTAATGTTACATAACGATGAGTTTATGGCAAGGAAATTGTGTCATTTGTTTCTGAATTTCTACTGTGCATTACTAAAACACACTGCAACCGTTGTTTTCACTGGAGCTAAAATTGTATGTATTAGATCACATTGCTTTATCACGATAAATTGCTATTCTTGTATACTTGCAAATCAGAGAGTTATTTATATGATCGTGATATTTGTGGAGGTATTCAAGGATCTACAGTGAAGAAATATGTTTCGTGTCTTTTCTTTTATAATTTAGTCAAAACCTTGGAATTACGCGGATAATTATAATATCGTTTCTGTGGAAGCTCAAATTCAACATATTCTAATACGTAAATATAAATGATAATAATACTGTATATACAGCATTATAGAGTGTTTTCAATATGATAAGCTTATTTGATTTGTTTAAGAACAAAATTGCGCCATCTCACTTCGTGAATAGCAAACTCTCAGGCAAATGCACTTTCTCTAAGATATCCCGTCTAAGTAGCATTGGTTAAATGTGATTGCGAATGACTGAGATGATATAGGTAGTATATACAGCAAATGTTTCTATGTTGGTATATTGAAACACCACTGTCATGTACAAATCATTTCCTATAACGTTCCTATTATGAGCATAAAACAAAGACCTGGCATTCTATTAGTAGGGAACAATTGCGACTATTTACGTTTCGAATTTAGGTTTAATAAGAACATTGCTTTTATTTATATATCAAGATTTAAGTAGTTAAACAATACTGACTTAGATAAAACTATTGTTTCTCGGGTTAGCATCATACCGTTAGTGCTGTGGTATCAAAAGACTTCGCTACAGTATAAGAGGAATAGGTTGGTAAATGTCTTATTAAGCACCCCGATTGAATAAATATGAAGAGGAAAAAACATGCCCTTGTTATGAATGTATTGGTTGCTTAGGGATGAAAAATACGTTCATTAAAATGATTTTTACAGAAACGTCAGACAAAACAGTTATATGAAATGAAGTCATTTAAATTGACTACCAAACTTTTGCAAATGTAATCGATACTGGCAGAATTAAAATGAAGCCGCATTCGGCGAGGATTGGACTTAAAATCTATCCTAGCTAAATAATTTGAGCAGTAAAAGAAACTTCAACATGTAGCGTGCAATTGAGTGTATCTAATAATTTATAAGAAATGTTAGTTTTACCACATACATACATACTCTTTTACCATTTTACTATTTTACTTCTTTCAGACTTTTGACTGTGGCCATGCCTGAGCATCGCCTTTAGTCGAGCAAATTGACCCCAGGACTTATTCTTTGTAAGCCTAGTACTTATTCTATCAGTCTCTTTCGCCGAACCGCTAAGGTACGGGGACGTAAACATATCAGCATCGGTTGCCAACCGATGTTTGGGAGACAAACACAGACACACACACACACACACACATATATATATATATATATATATATATATATATATATACGACGGGCTTCTTTCAGTTTCCGTCTATAAATCCACTCACAAGGTTTTAGTCGAGCCGGGGCTATAATAGAAGACACTTGCCCAAGGTGCCACGCAGTAGGACTGAACCCGAAACCATGTGGTTAGTAAGTAAGCTGCTTACCACACAGCCACTCCTACGCCTATACATACAAACATACATACATACATACGTACATACATTCATAGAAACACGCACATATATTTGGCGTTTTAACTAAAAAGAGTTTGTACAAAATGATCTCATCTGTTGTAAATTACTCAAAAGTCTCGCTCATATTATATGTCTGTCTTACGTATGGGATAAACACATTGGATAGTGAAGCCATTGTTGCAAAGTTTTAAAATGGATGTGTTGCGTCATCACTCGATTGCTTTAATCAAAGTTTTTCTCGAGTCTGAGGTCTAAGAACAAAGCCTATATCTCTAGAATAGGACTAGAAAATCAAATCCAGTGTCATCTTTTCCGACAGTGGAACTCACACTGTAATAGAACCAAAATTGGAACTGGACACATATCTACTACAGAAATCATCACAAATATCACCAGCCATCAGACGCGGGTCTTGAGAGAAGGGTTCAATTATTTTTCAATCACACGCAAGAAAATTTTAGAAAGCATGTATCAGAAAATATATCTAAGTATTTGTCAGAAGAATGTTTGTCAGCAGACGTATTAGATGGCTTGGACATGTTAGTCGTATGGAAGATGGCAGAATCCCCAAGGACATACTCTACGTAGAGCTTGCTGGGGGCACTAGGTCTGGTGGAAGAGCTCTTACGGTACAGGAATGCCTGCGATTTTAATATTAGCAGCTGGGAAGCGGTTGCCAGCAAGCGTGGAGTTTGGCGGCGCACCATAGAAGTGGGAACACAAAGGTGTGACAGAGGGAGAGAGGAGAAATGGAAAGACAAGTGAAGGCGACAACAATAAACTATGACATTACAACCAGCCAGAAAAAGTCTTCGTTTCATCTGCGTCACCTGCCGCAGTGAGTGTTTGTCCAGGATAGGAATACACAGCCACAGTAGGTGATGTAAATGACATGAAATGTAAAAGCCAGACGGGATTATTTTATGAGCAACTCCACTGTATCCCGAGACAAACGGATGTCAGCAACGATAACAGCAATATATATATATATACATACTACTATTATGATCCGTCGTTGCCGAGTCAAGTGCATGTGTATATGTGTATATATATGTGTACATATTACATGTACATCTATACATATACATCTACACATAAAATACAAAATACAAAGTTAGTTATATCTTGATATCGCTAGTGATAACAATACTCAAAATATGGAATTGTAGGCCCGTGTCTTGCAATTTCGATCAATTGTATCTTGTCCTCCCTCTTGTATAGAAGTGTAGCTACAATCCAGTCTACCTCTACTTCTGGGAGGACATTATAAATTTTTATCCGGGACGTCCTACGTCCCAGATACAAAGGTAAAAATAAAATACTTCCACTTTGCAAGGTTCGAGTCTAGTACTCCCTTGCACGCTCCGTTGACTCGAACCTTGCTTATATTATGTCGAATTTACTGCCACAATATCTGGTTAGATATATTTCATAGTCGCACCAAGACACTTTTCGGTGGTGCTTTCCCTTAGATGTTCAAATCTTTTTTTTTTTTTCTCGCACAAATTCCGCAGAAGTAAACTTTGACATTTATCCTTTCGGGGTCAATAAAATAAATAAGAGTTGATTACTGAAGTCGCTGTAATGGATCTACTCCTTTCCAATTTTACCATATTTCTACTTCTAAAAGGCAAATTCACAAGAAAATATTTCCTTTATGGTAAAAAGGTGTCAACACGCGCTCTCTGTTTAGTGTCACCATCTATCAGGATTCACAGACATCTATGTTTCTAGTTTGTTGGCTTTTATGAAAGGGAAGTACCTAAGAGAGACAACTCTGAACAGATCACTCTCTTTCTATATATACATGTAAGCGTTGATTATTCGGTATTTCTTAGCACTCGGGGACTAAAACGGACTTTTTCTTGCTGCAGCTACATACACACACATACACACACACGCACGCACGCACACACACACACACAAGCACACATGCAAGCACGAACACATACGCATATAAACACACACACATACACTGCGCGCGCGCTCGAGCATACACACACATGAACGAATATACTTGTATGAACGCATGTATGTGTTGTATGTATATACCAAAGTGTGTGTGTGTGCCTGTAAAGTTTAACAAATGTGCCTGTGTACTTGTAAGTTTGTATGCATATATATATATATGTGTGTGTGTCAGTCATTAGACTGAGGCCTTGGAATTTGAAATTTGATGACTGTACTTGTACCTTAAAAAACATATAGACTAATCATTCAGATTAATGTAAAATTAATGTAAAATTAAGGAGTGGCTGTGTGGTAAATAGCTTACTTACCAACCACATGGTTCTGGGTTCCGTCCCACTGCATGGCACCTTGTTTTCTACTATAACCTCAGGCCGACCAAAGCCTTGTGAGTGGATTTGGTAGACGGAAACTGAAAGAAGCACGTCGTATATATGTATATGTTTAACGGCTGTGCATCAGCATGGCCGCAGCTCTGAGCTGAAACTTAAAAAAAAAAGCAAGCATGAACATCATACATATACGAGTTGGATGCTGAAAAGTATCTGACTTGAAGAGTATCACGAAAGGCCAGGCTGGAAGTTCAAACCTCCGAGTTCTTTTACAGTGTTTAGAAAAGCTGACAGACCGCTGCAATAATCGTGTGTATCTGAGAGGGAAATATGTTAAATAAAAACCAACAATTAACTGATTCCCCTCTTGCATATATATACACACTTATACACACACACGCATGCATATATATATATATATATATATATATTATATATATATATATATAAGGAAGGAGCACTCCGTCGGTTACCACGACGTGGGTCCCAGCTTATACGATCAACGGAACAGCTTACTCGTGAAATTAACGTGCAAGTGACTGAGCAATCCACAGACACGCGTACTCCTGACGTAGGTCTCAGGGAGATTTAGCGTGACAAAGATTGTGACTAGGCCGGCCCTCTGAAATACAGGTACAACTCATTTTTGCCAGCTGAGTGGACTCGAGCAACGTGAAATAAAGTGTCTTGCTCAAGGACAAAACGCGTCGCAGGAAATTGAACTCACGAACTTACAATCGTGACCCGAATGCCCTAACCACTAAGCAACGCGCCTTCACATATAACCGCGCATACCTGTGTGCTTAGTATGCGTCTGCGACTAACGTCACAAGTATAATAATGCTAGATATAGTCATAGAAACTATATTTAACTGAGTAAAACGTGCTCTATACAGCTACTGTGAACGATTGTAATCTTTCGCAAATCTCTTTAGAGAAGAAATTCTCCAGATATACAATAGTTTCATTATAGTGCCGCTACTACTCGTCCTTTTATATTTTACAGACATCTATATCTTGTCATGTGAATTAAATTATTCCGAACATTTCAAAGCAGAAACTACAATATGTCTGCCTCGCTGATCCAAATGTCAGTGAAGACTGAAGAAAAAAAATATTGTGGAAGACATTTCTTGCTTAATGGATTTAATAATAATTGTATACGTTTTAATCCATTATAAATTTATTATAACTCATTATTAGATAACAAAAGGAATGTCTTTTTATTGAATATTACGTTTTTGTTTCTTTTTCACCTACTTCATCTCAATAACATTCTAAGAAATATAAGAACTTGTTATGTATTATGCAAGACAATCAACAGCTAACACCAAAATGTTGCATCGTTAAGCTGCAACTAACTTTTGAGTATGCACACACACACATACACACACACACACACACAGAAACACTAACACATACATGTATATATGTATACATATATACATGTGTGTATGTGTATATATATATATATACATACACACATGTATATATGTGTATGAGTAAATATGTGGTAATCACAATTCTACATATACTTAAGTGTGTGTGTTTGTGTGTTTGTGTTTGTATGTATGCATGTGTTTGTTTGATTTGCATCTCAGTGTTATTCAAGACTTTTGTATATGAATCATTATAAAATGTAGTTTTCCTTTGGTTTATATTAATTAAAAGGAATTTCTTCACATTTTCCCTCAACGTCTATTTAATTAATATTTTCGTAATTCTGTTATAGAACTAATACTTTCCAATATTCTTGTATTGAGTGTGAGAGAGAGAGAGAGTGGTAGTGAAAGGTAGATATATACATACATAGATATAACTACAATTATTTAATAGATACAGGGTGTCTCAAAATTAAGGCAACCAGCTTTTCAAATTTGCCAAAGCAAGATATTTCGGGCTCGAACGTTGCAATGGTAAAGGAAACACAATTATGACACTACCATAATCACTCGATATGATCACTTCTGTTTCGAATCACTGCCTTACGTTTAGGTGCGAATGCTTCACTCGCAACACGCATTTGTTCTAGAGGAATCGAAGACCATTCCTGGGGCAGTTTTACCTTAAGTGCGCTGAAAGAAGCATGAGGAATGCTCGAGATCCTCGTCTCCAAAATGGATCGAACAGAAACATCCAGCGAGTCGACATAGGAGCTTCTTGAAGGTTATACATGCTTCCCTATGAACGACAGAATATTTTTCTGAATCCATTGTTGTGTCAGTTTGGAGCTGTGGAATGTGCCGAGTCCTACTGGAGGCTCCAAGGTGCACCTTGAAAGTGATCATTCGTTCATGGAGGCAGTTCATCTTCCAGAATGTCGCTAATGTAACGTTGGGTGCTAATTTTAACATCCAGAGGGTACAAAAACGAGGGGAGACATTCCAGTGGCTGCCACAGCTGCCCAAAACATAACTGTCTGTGGATTTTGATGTCGATTCACGAATCCACTCACGACGGAGCCAGTTACACTTCGATGTTGGTCATTCTAGTGGCTTACTGTGTTCGATATCAAATTTGTTTTCACCATATTGGGACGCATGCCCTCAGCAATCTGATGCAGGATAGAATAAGCATTCATAATATAAACTTCCATGGCTTTTTACATTTGCGTGAACTTATGACGGCAGACCATCTTGTAGGGGGAGTATCCTGAGATCCTCCTTCAGCACACAGTACACCGATGCTCGGATTTTTTTTTGTTTTTTTTTTGTGGCAGCCAGTTTTCTGACGGAATGACGAGGCTCTCGCCGGAGCTGTTGAATGTATAAGACAAACCTTTTAATGCATAATAGACAATGAGCATGAAGGAATTCCAACATTTAGAATTTAAATGTTTATCGTTTTTTCGCCTAAAGTCGAAATTTAATAGGAACAGTAAGTTTGTCTTCTTAATGCGAGCGATTTCGTACAATAAAATTCTCAAGAGGCGTTACACTTAAAATAAGCTGTTAGTGTAAGTAAAATTTCAATTTCGATACCGAAGTAACTTTATCTTTAATCTTTTACTTGTCTCGGTCATCAGACCGCGGTCATGCTGGAGCACCACTTCGATTAATCTTTAGTCAATTGAATAGATACCAGTGCTTATGTTTTTGCTAACCCTTTTACTTATACTTTCGGAGACTTTTGCTGAACCGTAAGGTTACGGGGACGTACATACTCTAACCCCTGTTTTCATTTGCTGGTGACATAGACAAACAGACAAATAGGTACACACACACTCGCACACACACACTCACACACTCACACACACACACATACACACAACACACACACACACACATATATATATATATATATATACACGAAGGGCTTCTTTCAGTTACCACCTACCAGATCCTCTGACAAGGCTTTTGTCAAGTCGAGGTTACAGTAGAAGACACTACTTCAAGGTTTCACGCAGTGAGACTGAACCCGGAACCATGTGGTTGGGAAGCAAACATCTTAACACGCAAATCCTATTCACAGTGATCTTTCTGTACTCTGTGTTTTTATGATTTCTTTCATTTATTGCTATAAATTAATTAAGTTCATTGTTACGGAGCAAACGGAAACGAATGTCTCTACAATGAATATTTTGTTTATCTTTTTTTCTCGCATAATTTGTTTTAACGATACTTTTTTGAAAGATTTTCCTAATATTACTCCTATAAAAGCATTATAAAAGAGCAAGAAATCCGCGCATATACAACTTAGGTGGCTAAAGAATTAACTTGTGGGGAATAAACATTAAAAAATATTTTTACTAGTGAAATGTAGAAAACTGTATGTATGTAACTTAATGCGAACAGACTTTATTTCTATTTTTAAAATAATTCACTGCTTTAAATTAATCCGATGCCATAAATTATGTTTCCCTCAATAATATATCCTTTATTACTTGCAAAAATAAATGCGGCGAGCTGGCACACTAATTACTGGATCAAGGCATTTATCATATACATTCTGAGTTCAAATTCCGCCAAAGTCATTTTTGCATTTCATTATATCTACATCGATAAAATAAGAAGTAACCAGCACTGGTGTCCACGAAAACGCTTAGTCCCCTCCGCCAGCGTTTTAGGTCCAGTGCTTGTAGTAGACACAATATCAATATTTTTATAAAAATAATCTCAACATTATTTATCAAAGGTTAACTTTCGTATAATTTCAATTTGTCCTGAGTCAGATTCCTGTTCGCTTATAAGAATGCCTGGAGGAATGTGCTGCATATTCTCTCTATCTACGCCGCAAATTTGTAACAATCTCTGAGAAAGCTTCTAAACTTTTGGTTTCTCTTCTAGTTTGAGTGACCTACTATTTAGTTTCTCCGCTTGTTTACGAGCTCATGCTTTATCACAGACTGAAATTCTTCCTGACAAAATTTCCGTATTCTTCTGTCATGTTGAGATGATTAATATTGCATAGGATGAAGTGGAAGTGTGATCGAAGACAAAATTTTCAGCCATACAATATTGTTTCGAAATATAATTATTTCTGACTAGAGACGGTATGATATTTCGCAAAATTCCTCGTGGTGTCACATGAGGTGTTTGATTTTAAGATGAATCGAGTCTTTGTTATTTCGGAGGTGTTCATATATATATATATATATATATATATGCAAATATGCACGCACACGCATGTGTGGGTTTGTGTGTATTCCTCACTGCTAAGAGGCGAAAACTTTGGATAATGATGTTTCTTGGAATGATGCATATGTAGATATTCACTCTGTTGATGCTGGTGGAGATGGTGGCTAAGTTGACTGATAAACAAGTTGAAGAAAAATAAAAGATCTATTTGTTCCACACACCAAACATTCATGTGAAGAAACTAGGTGGGACAACGCCTACAATTATAGACCGGATGTTATACAATCCAAATACTACGAGCTTTGTATTATGCTACTTTGTCTCTGGCTGTCAACAGTTAACGGCACATAATCTCACGCACTAATACGCAAGAATTCACAGAAATTATCTTAAAGAAGAATAAAATTAAAAAAAAATGAAATGCCAGTTGTGTAGACAGTCAAAATTATTATCGGACGCAGCAGGATCTCTTCACACGCATGGATACATGCGAAGAGAATGAGTGAGTATATATATATATATATATATATATATATATATATATATTATATATATATATATATGAGTGTGTGTGTGTGTGTGTGTGTGTGTGTGTGTGTGTTTCTGTGTGTGTGTGAGTTTAAATATATCCATATATAAACGTACACACACACATACATTCATCCATATTATACATATGTAAATGTATTGTACACATACATATATATATATCTGTATATACATATACACGCGCACATACACGCGCTGATACACATACATGCGCACACATATATATATACGTAATTGCGTTACTGTGTATATGCAAATGCTGAGCAGTGAGTTTGCGCCCGTGCACATATTTATGCATTTATGGATATTAATGTAAATGTAGGTCCTCTTTGCTTACGTGGTTTATTCCTTCGTCTTGAGTTTACGTGTGAGAATTCTGAGGAAATATGTTTTTATGGGAAAGCAACTTAGAGAATTTACATTACTCTATTTCCTTTACATTGAACGTAGTTGTAAGCGTGTGTCTCTGTGTGTGAGTGTTTATGTGAGTGTGTGTATTTCTGTACTTATATTTCTACACATGTTAACGTGCGTTTGTCTCTGTACAATATTTCTGATTGTAATTATACCTCTGAATATTTTTTTTTCTAATTTTTATTGTGAGACATATGCACCTAACTCCTCAATTCTAAGCCCATATGGATAATACATTCGAATGCCTTAAAGTACTCGTTGAATTTACCAGCACGTCATTTTTTTTTTTTTTTTTTGTTTTTGGTTTTTCTCAGATGTATGTATCCATTACAACTTTTACTACATTCGCAATGCTGTCAAGCACGACTAGAAAAGTATCATACTATAGATGCCATGCTGAAACAGGGAGAAAATAAATGATGTTATGCCTGAATGTAGTTATGTAAATTAAGTTACCTCCCTTGTTTAGAATGTTTTCATGTTAATAGTGTGAAATATTGAAAGAGTGCTAGTGTAAAGTGACAATGCAAACAAGACTATAATTCAAAAAGGTATGGAAACTATGACACATACTCTCTTATATTACATTGTTTTGTTTCCGTTTAGATATTTGATTTCTCTGTAGCTTTTGTTACTGTGATAAATGCAGACTTGACATAGCAGAGTACAGAAAATATATAGGACAATCAGTTAATATTCTACAATTTTATAGAGAAAGCTCCTTTTGATGGTGGTAAGGATATGTAACCCTATTTTAAAATTTCATTCCGAGTACCTAGCACAATAGATATTTTAGTATTTATTAGTTACGCATGTACGCAACAGCAAAATTGTTACTGATGATTTAGTGTAGAAAAATGGAATTTGCAAACGTTTCCTGTAAATTAACGATTCTTACAAAGCCGTCTTGCGTGTCAAATTTTAAAAAATTAAAACGTGAATCTTGTTCCCCATAATATCAGCGGGGCTAGGTCTTCGGTCACACATTGTTTTTAAAATATTCATTAATACAAAGCGGCGAGCTGGCTGAATCGGTAGCACGCCGGGCGAAATACATAGTGGTAATTCGTCTGCCGTTACCTTCTGAGTTCAAATTCCGCCGAGGTCGACTTTGCTTTTCATCCTTTCGGGGTCGATTAAATAAGTACCAGTTACGCACTGGGGTTCGATATAATCGACTTAATCTGTTTGTCTGTCTTTGTTTGTCCTCTCTGGTGGATAATAAAGAAATAGGTATTTCGTCTACCGCTACGTTCTGAATTGAAATTCCGCCGAGGTGGACTTTGCCTTTCATCCTTTCGGGGTCGATAAATTAAGTACCAGTTACGCACTGGCGTCGATATAATCGACTGCCCCACCCCCTAAATTCGGGCCTTGTGCCGCGAGTAGAAAAGAATATTAATTGGTACTACTTTTATTTTGCAAAATCAATACCGAATTAAAGAACTAGATGATAGTGTCATAATTCTTATACCTACACTATAAAATGTAGGTTATTTGCTTCTATGTTACAAATAATTAGGCATATTAAAATACTGCCTGTTTTGTTCCTTTCAATAGCTCTAGATAACATTTCTGAGACGAAACTAGTTTCAGGTAATCCAGTTCATTCGTATTTCCGTGTGATAAACCACTCCCTACCTTCAAAATAATGATCATATCACTTCGAAACAAAAACAAGAATACATATATGTATGTGTATATATATATATATATATATATATATATATATATATATATATATATATATATACATTTAACAACCGAGAAGCGTATGTCACATAAATTGGCTTCCATTAGAAATAGGGACATAAACCGAAAAATCAAATGATAGCAATTCATCTCTTGCTGTGATATTCTTAACATTTTTTTTAAAGAACAATCATGGAAGCAAGGAAATCTTACGACCACACTTGCATAAATAATCTTACTAATCTTGCACTAAATCCATCCTATCATGCACTGCATTAAAAAGTATATCCATTCAAGCTGATTCTAGATCTATCTTGTCTTATACAGCCGTAAATCTAACTCCTCTCACAAAACGAAAAGTAAACCTTACACAAAACCATATGTAAAACTTCTCTTCCCAACACCGTCATACATCAACTTGACTCTTTTCTTTAGTAAGTACTATGCAAAGTACGTAAAGCAATAAATATGCCACGTTCAATGGAACTGGAAACAAGCGTTCCTTCCATGCAGAAGTGAAGCCGGGAAATTATGTACGTGTCTCCTAGCTCGGTATTTTCAGTGTGTTCGTGAAACATTGCTCATGAAATACCGTTGATTTTATGTTTCATGGTTAACTATATATTAAGTCCAAAATCTTAGTGCCTTGCAAAGCAAGATACAAGCATGCATGCATACATACACACGCACGCGTGCGCACACATTCATACACGCACTCAATCAAGTCTTTTAAGATTTCTTCTATCGGCAATGATCAGTCCCAGATTCTAAATACTTAATTGGCTCCTTCATATCAGACACATACAAATAAAATAATATATATATAGCGTGTGTTCGAAGCGAAATGCGTGCGCGTGTAGGCATGTTTGTTTGTACATATATCAAGTAAAAACCTTCTTCGGTCACGAATGGCCATGGAATTGAACCTAGAAAGTTATCCTCTGAGGCACAAGTCCGGGAAATATCATTTATGGAAGACCAGCAGTCACCCATGCATACCAACCTTTCCTCACCGATGTTAACCAGGGGAAAGGCAAAGCCTTGCACCAGTGACGTGGTAACTGAGTTGTGCAGCTGAGTGAGCTAGAAAAACGTAATATAAAGTGTCTTGCTCAAGAACACAACACACAGCGCTGTCCGAGAATTAAACTCACTAACTCGTGACTCTGGACCCCACACTCTAACCACTGAGCCATGTGTCTTTACATATGCAAGCATACACATACACAGACACACACATATATATATATTTGTCCCCCACATGAAGACGGAAAGTGTCGCTGAGGTGGTCACAAATGCGTGACGACAGATTTCCGGATAAATGGAAATGAGTTAGAATAAGAACAGTAATAAATGAGTGAAGAACGAATATATGGCGTGTGTGTTTATTTGGCAAAAATTTTTTTTTTTAAATAGAAAAAAGAAAAAAAATGACCCTCCTGAAATACAACAATGTCCGGTTCAACACACAGCTTCAAATCAAAAATCTTGCAACACAAATTCATAAACCTATCTTTGCTATAATGCACAAGTATCGTAACTTCAAGACGTTGCTTTTTCAGAAAACAAAAAAAGTTTCATCAATCCATTTCTTTTTACATTAGTAACAGTTTCAGCTTATTAACAATGCTTTGCTGGGTGCATAAAATCGTAACTCCATGCATTTATGATATTTTCAGTCCGAAACATTTTTGCAAAAACTGGCACTTACTAAACTGTTGAAAAATGCTAAACCGTTGTACTTTCGTTTGACAATGTTCATATCCAGGCATCTGAAGCAGCTGAAGAAACAATGGTTTGACCAACAGAAACTGCTATTGCAAGCATAATTCGATAATGAAAACAAAAAAGCATTTGACCAAGTTTGGACATACGACAGCTTAATATAATAGCAACTTAAATCTGAGGCAGGATGCTCATGCAGGGGTAACACAACTTGCCCACTAAAAGGGCAATGCAATACAATCGTCTACGAGGTAGAAGTAAAAGCAACAGGACACAATGAACAACCGAGCGTGCGGAAGTACGTGGGGGCAACAGAAGGCCCCTTCAGAACCCCCAATAACGACCACAAGTCCTCTTTTAACATCCCAGAGAGACGCAAAGTCACGATCCTAGCCAAGCACGTCTGGGATTTAAAAGAAAACGCCACAGAATGCAGCATCAAGTGGAAAATCATAGAAAAATGCAAGTCGTACTTCAATAGTAGCAGGAAATGTAAATTATGCCCGGCCGAGAAGAGGGCGTTCTTAAAAGGCACCCAACGCCAGGTTATTTAACTCAATAGCAGAGGTGAGGTGTTTAAGCTTTGTCCACATGAGAGAAAATACATTCTGTCATACCTGCGTGACCCACCATGAATGCAAACACGTGTCTTCTGCCTCGTCCTTCCGAAATCGACCTTCCACTAAGGTCTTTGGGGCTGATATAAAGAGATGGACGAAGGCAGACACCAAAATACCCTTGTACACAAATTCACACACACCAAAAAGACAGGCAATCCGTAAATAAACACCCCGACCAACCGCTGCCCACACACCCTCACACAAATTGAACCCAACATAAACAAATGAACACACACAGTACTTTTACACACACTATACATTACACACCGTACACACTACACATTGCTCATCACATTATATATCACATATTACATCATTTTACACTTTACATATTACACATTACACACCACACGGTAATATATATAAACAACTTTCTATCCTTTACACCCGCAACGAACACTGCCCCCTCAGAGAAACAACACAATTTTAATATAACCATGCCTCACTTCAAAATTTCATTTTGCCAACTAAATAGCAAACTTAACCAAGGAAGGTAAATCGTAATTGACTTCCCTAGAAATTATTTCATTCACCTTACACAGCAGACGCCGACCGTTCGTGCTCATTTCCACCTTCAACCGAGGAGAGCGGTAGCTATTACCTCTTCCTTGTCGGCTGTGTCTGGCGAGCGTATATTGTATAACTTGTTTGTTGCCTAAATTAGAGCGATTGATATCACCAATATGATGGAAAATTAACACAACAAAATACAGACAATATATATATTCTGTTATAATTTATCGTTTTACTTCTATCAGACATTTGAGTTCGGCCATTATGGAGCACCGCCTTGAATGTCTTTTAG
>NC_043012.1:47608110-47613110 GCF_006345805.1 Octopus sinensis
GTGTGTCTGCATGCAGACACACACATATACACACGCACACACGTAGAGACACACACTGACAAACACGCACAAATACACAGGCACACGCACAAACATACTCATCGCGCATCCACACGCATATACGCATCAGTTTTGTTTTCTTTTTGTATTATACATATACAGGCATTCCTGTAAAAATAAGAACAAATATAAAAATTAAATCTCCGCTTCTCTGTAACTAACTCTCTTGTGAGTATATACAAGCTTTACCTCACTTTCTGCTCCTTCACTCTTTTGTTCGCCTTTCTTTGGCCTTTCTGTATGTTTGCCGTTCTTCCACACCACCACCACCACCACCTTCACTCTCCCTTGCTTCTGCGCAGTCGCTTTTCGTTTCTCTGTTCTAAATGCCTTACTATTTCTCTGAAATAGGGAAGAGATGGACAGAGAGAATCTTAGTAGTAGAATGAAGGAAAGCAGCGTAGATAGTATAGGGTTTGTGAATTTCAGATTGATAAAGAGAAAGTGAGAAGACATTGCTATGTAAAGAAACAAATGTTTCTTTCTCCTTCTACTTCAGTCACATGCAGATATTTTTGCGTAACGTAGAACATTTCTATCTGTATACTGTCACTTATTTATACGTACTCCATACATACATACATACATACATACATACATACATACATACATACATACATACATTCATATATATATTATATATATATATATATATATATATATATATATATATATATATATGTATATATAAATGCATATGTATATAATATATATATGTAAATATATATGTATGTATATATATATATGCATATGTATATATCTATATATATATATACATCTTTATATAATTATATATATATATATATCTATATATATATATATATATATATAAGAGAGAGGAGAGAGAGAGAGAGAGAGAGATAGATAGACATACATACATGCATATATGTATATGTATATATATGAATATATGTATGTATACATGCATGTTTTTGAGCCTGCGCTCTTAAATACATTTCTACATCACCCTTCAAAGTATATGCAACCGAATTTCCTTCCCGTTTTATGTTTGGGTATTTTTATTTATTAATACAAGGAAATAATATTCGGTACACAAGTACATCCGTGTAAGAGCACGTATGTATCGTCATCTATGTGAGTTAGAAGGAAATTGTAAAAGGAAAAGTCTGTATATTTAGAGTGCCTGTACAGCTTACATAACTGAACTCTTGCAAGGCAAAACTTATTCATTATGTAATATTTCGTTTCATCATAATTGGATAGTACACGGAACTTATTCTATACGTTATGCTATTTCAGATTTGTCAGTGATGTAATGAATTTTGAAAGGAAAATTCTATATCCACAGTCCAACGATGCAGGCAGGGGATCAAAGAAGCCTATCAAAGGTATCTTTTGGCTTTTATTTTGCTACAACCATCGTTCTGATTTATCTGTTGCGGTGAGATTTACTTTGCTATGTTTTCCGCAGTTTATTGAATTATTTCTATTCGAGTATTTCTTCAACGGTCTTGCTCGATGTATCATGTTGATGCCGCTCGATTAACATAAGAACGGCTATCGGGAAGTCTTTAAATGATCTGCTTCTTATTAAAGATGGAAATTATGATTTTTATAACATCCCTGGCTAAAAAAGATTTTATTTGATGGCCACCATTATAATATCACTACTGCAAGGCTTGCATCATCTACACGAGATTGTGTTTGAACAATTTAGCGGATATCATTTAAAAGCATCCTATTAACATGTGGGTTGTTTGAAGGAAAGGTATGAAGTGAATCAAACGCCTGAAGTTAAAGTTCATAGTGATCATAGGTAGGGGTCACATTTGAACAACTCTATACGAGATTCTTAAGTCTTTCTCGAGACAATTTGTAAAGGGATTTTAGTAAATAGAGATCAAATTCCAAATACACGGATATTGAAAACTTCTCCCTGAACAAGACTTTAAGAGAATGCAAAAGATATCCATGAACTGTGGTAAAAATTATAGTGAATTGCTTGTGATTGTGAAACCAGTGCTACACATCAGTGTTTGATCATACGAATAAAAACCACATTCTTTAGTATGTGGAATTGCAGCGCTCAAGCGTATTAGCTGCGAAGAATAGTGAAAGAGGAGGAAAGTGAATCAAGAATAATAATAGAGCAACTAGCATAATTTAGCTAAATAAAAAAAAAATGGAAAAAATCATCACCATAGAGTTCCTGGATTGCTACCAGAGATCCACTAAGTTTTATTCAAGGAATTCGTGCGTGAGTATTAGAGAATGCTCTTTGAAAAACGAACGAAAGTGTTAGCACAAAATAGGCTGAATGATTACCTATGGAAATGAAAATATTTCGAACCTACCTCAGTCGATAAATATATCCCTGTTCACAGTTAGTTTATTACATCGATGCATTGAGCGCTTTCATATATATATATATATATATATAATATATATATATATTATATATATATATTATATATATATATATATATATACTACACATATACACACACACACGCACACACACACACACATATATATATATATATATATATATATATATATATATATATATATATTATATATATATATGATAGATAGATAGATAGATAGATAGATAGATAGTAGATAGACAGACAGACAGACAGACAGACAGACAGACAGCTAGACAGACAAACAGACGGATGGATGGAGGACGGATGGATGGATAGATAGAGTCTTAGACATTCATGCAAAATCAATATGCAAAGAGCAATAAAGCAAAACACATTTATATATCTGTTATACCATACAGATATTCTCTAATGCAGTAGTATCTTGAAAACGGCTCGACATACACGTACAAACTAATGTTCAGATAAATATTTGCCCAAACATGAAGTTAATCGCACGCACTATCACACTCATACAAGCACAAACTCACAGAACCTCAGAAGATATAAGCACAAATGACATAAGTGCACATACACACGTACACAAAAACACACAGACACACACACACACACACACGCGCGCAAATATGGTTGCGAGTACTAGCACACATTCTTACAAATTTATGTCAAGCAGGAAAAAAATTTATGAAATTTTGTAAAGATACTACTACTACTACTACTGCTGCTGTTGCTAATATTACTACTACTTACTACTACTACTACTACTACTACTACACACTACTACTACTACTACTACTACTACTACTACTTCTGCTGCTGCTGTTGCTGTGTACGCTACCCTTGATGCTGCCGCCGCAGCTCCTGGTGGTGTTGCTGCTTATGATGATGATGATGATGACAAATATAAATTTCATGCCTTTGATTTGTATCTTCTGGTTTCTTATTGGAAATGTTATCATGTTTTACTTTTGTGTAAAAGATACAATACAGCAAATAATCTGTTCAATGCTACAGATTTACTTGTCAGTTTTTGACCTTAACCAGTTGAGTATGTCCATTTGAAGTTGACGATACGTGCATCGCTCTTCACGAGCACATGTAGTGGAGGGGTGTCATAGCTGTGTGTTCAGAAGTATTCTTCGGGGCTTGAATAATTCCCTCCTAGGGACATGGGTGTTTTGTTTAATATCCTTAAACAACCCTTGTTCAAAGAAATTTTGAACAGAATTTGATACTAAAACTGAAGAAAAATTATATTGTACAGAATAAAAAAAGAATACTTTCGGCAGACAGAGACTCTCAAAATGTTCAGTCCCCTCCCCCGCCCAAAAAGAAGTGGAGAAACTTAAATACAAAGATCCCGAAGCTGATTATTTCTTTAAGACCATTTGAGCTCTTTTTAAATCAATGGCTTTCCAGGAAGTAGATTTTGAGGTAAAGATGAAGGTATGAAATTCAATACAGCATGTTTCACATCCAAATTCAGAAATAGAAAGAATTGAAAAAGGGCAAAAACACAAAAAATTAAAAAAAACGTTGATAACCTCACTCCGCTGCAGGCCGAGGAAAGAACGAGCAGCGAGGTGATTGGAAGGCATGTTGGTTGCCGTGTGGCACGTCAATATAAAGAGGTAGTGTTGAATGCTGAATGTTATGTGGTTCAATGAGAATGAAGTCTCCTGCTGCAGAAAACTCTCATGATTCCAACTTTTTCTAATGGTATTCTATTAGCCGCTGTTCCTTGCAGCTGGTTGAACTCATACTAGCTTCACTCAAACATTCACTACGCACTGGTCTCTTCTCTTTCAAAGAATCCTGAACGATGTACAAGTGTAGTCATTCTTTCAAGAGCTCATTTTCCTCTCCTGGCACTCTCTGTATAACTTTGTAATTATTACAGATATCCTTGTTGTTAGTGTTACTTATTGTGCTCTTGGTTTGCCGTACTTCAGTGAATTTATGGTGCGTTCACTGAAGCGCGAAATAAAATGATTGGCATTGGATTGGTAAACTTGTTAGAGCGTTGCGATACCCAGAATTTCCATCCCGTCGAGGTTACCTTTGCATTCCCTTATTTCACAGTGATGAAATAAATTACTAATTAATTACATGGATTAATATAATAAGCTTATTCTGCTTCCCGAAGTTCTAGCTTTGTATATACGTAGGAAATGTTTTACCGATTCTCTGTCTTGTTTCACATTGCATACGTGTTAACGCTGAATCGCATCATTGCAGGAGTGATACATTAATTACCCGTTAATTAATCGAAGAAATCGATAACGCATACCTTCCTAAGCCGTACGGTAAGGAATCAATGTAAAAAGTCATTGTTATCTTGGCAAGAAATGTTGCCCTTGCGTATAGTAAACTTTCGGTATTAGTGTATTCATGAAAAGAATTTGTATTCACTGGATAAAGCTAATATATTATTGAAGTTTCTAAGGGATGTCAGTTGAACTTACACTAATTGGCTCCTATTTAATTTTATTTCATATCCGTTGGACGAAAACGTTGGAGTAATAGCCATGAATTTTGGGGATCTGCTAGTGCTGATGTTATTGAGGTCATTGAGGGCCAGCTTGTCCTTTT
>NC_043012.1:47618110-47628110 GCF_006345805.1 Octopus sinensis
GCATCCACCTGTAGAAACACTGCCACATCAGACTGGAGCCTGGTGCAGCCTCCTGGCTTCCCAGACCCCGGTCAAACTGTCCAACCCGTGCTAGCACGGAAAATGGACGTTAAACGATGATGATGATGATGATGATGATGATTCTCCCTCTTTGTTTCTCTCTCCTTTCTCTCTCACTTTCCCACTCTCTTACTTTTCTTTTCTCTCGGACTCTCCCTCGCTTTCTCTTACTCTCTATATTTATCTATCTCTCTCCCATTTATAAACAACAAAAGATCTTGAGTAAGTTGAGAAATAAAATATTTAGAAAGATCAATCATAAATATCAGGCAGTGACAACGGAAAGGTCTGCTTCAAGGCAGACAGCAAAACACTAACATTTAAAAAGGACAGACGAACCTGCGAGCTGAATAAAAATAATAAAATATTGGAAACCAAAGTTTGAAGGGATAGAATATGAGGATAGTAGAGTCACCATGGCTGGCATTTCTTAACGACGGACAGCAACGTATTGACAGTTTAACGGCTGGCGTAAAATTTTGAACTTGGTGTAAAAGAAAATTCCTAAACACCAAATTTTGAAGTGATTATTTCTCCCGACAGTAGACTCACCATGGCAAGCATTCAAAACTTCTTCATCATGGACGGCAACACATTGACGATTAAAAGGCTGGCGCAAATTTTTTAGCTCGATGTAACAGAGAATTCCTAAACACCCGCTCCTTTAAATTTTAATCCCCTTCCAGCCCCATTTAGACCCCTTTTTCACATTTTGGTTAATATAACCCGATTTCATTTGGGTCTACTGGGGCCACATTTTATAAGATGAGGAATTTTGTCCTAGAGGTCACGCCTTTCATTTGAGGAAAAAAATAGTTGTCATGCAAACTTGCCAGCACTTTTAACATAGGTGTGCATATTTTCATTTGCAGGTTCTATTCCATCTTGAACACGTTCTCTTATCTGTTGCAAATACTCACTGTATTCCATTTGAATCATATTTTGCCTCATACGTTTCTGCTCCCGTGTAACATTCTGGTACTTCGTCTCTCTATATCTCTTTAGATAAGTGCCTATACTGTCTCATTCTTTCTCTTGTTAGCTTACATCATCTGTCATCCATATTTTATAAACAACAATCAATTTCCAATGGATCAAATGATCAATAATTGCACTTATGCGCAATATAGAATGCAATATATATGTGCTACATAATAAATTTATTTCAATAACGGTAACAAGGTTTTCCACTATTCTCTGATCACCGCTACCTCCACCACCACAAGAACCAGCGATACAACCATCAGCACCAGTACCACCACAACCATCACCACTATCCCATCATTTTCTCCCACCACTACTTCTATGACCACTACTATCGTCATTATACTTTGGTCACATTCCTTAGTCTAAGTTTTTTGACAAACAAGATTATTTTCATTTTCTTTCTGTTCAGTTCAGCCGTTTGTTTATATGTACTTCTATTGCTGTCGATGTATCTATCTAATCAGACAATACAAAATTCGAATTACAAATTAAGAAAAAAACATCTCCGGCTATTTTACTTAGTTATTTCACTTTTATTGTAAAACCTATCTTTTGAACCTATCTATAAGCTTATTATTATATCTAAAATATGCCTTATTTCCACCGTCACCCATCGATGTATTTGCCGATGTGAATAGATTGAAAGATAAAAAATACGAAAATTTGAATATTAAAATCTTATTTTCATCAGTCACAATAATATACGATGTTTAAAACGTTCATGTGCTAAAAGCATTATATTTCTCTCTCTCTCTCTCTCTCTCTCTCTCTTTCCCCCTCCCTCCCTCTCTTTCTCTTTCTCTTCTTTTCTCTACTTCTAACTTCAACGAAACTTTTAACCATGTAATTCCACTCTTCATGTCGTTGTCTCTTCCGTTTTTCTCTTTCTCATTTTCTCTCGTTTCCACCTAACCGTGTGAGAGCGTAAAGCATCAGCTGGCATAGCCTCACTTCTCACACTTGATCTGCCTCTCATTGTAATATAACTGCCCTTCACTCTGTCTCTATCTATGTATTTTAACCTCACTACCAAAACTTGGATCCTCTGATAATCATTGTCTTTCTTAGTAACATTTTAACCGCATAAAATCTATTTCGTTTTCTCATTATCGTCTTTTTTTCTCGTTCTTCGCCTCTTCCTTCAGTCAACCACATGACCGAGTAACGTGTATCATTATACAGATGATGATAATAATAATAATAATAATAATAATAATAATAATAACAATAATAATAATAATAATAATAATAATGATAATATTAATAATAATAATAATAATAATAATAATAATAACAACAATAATAATGATAATAATAACAATAATAATAATAATAATAATAATAATAACAATAATAATAATAATAATAATAATAATAATAATAATAATAATAAGTATTATAATTATTATTATTATTTCTATTGTTATTAATATCATCATCATCATCATCATCATCATCATCATTAATGTTGTTTTTGTTGATGTTGCCATTATTAATATACAAGCAGGAATGTGTTAGGGCTTATCCAGATGTTTAGATAGTTGTTCATCCAGCTACATTTTGCTTTCAAATCCTGTCTATAGAAATTATCGGTATAACTTATCAAAACATTGTTCAAGTACAAGCTACTAATATATTGAATTTATCTACCACGTTCATAAAACGCTGCTAAACTAATCCCAGTCACGCGTCTACTGTCTTTGCGAATAGAACTTATTTTCCGCTTCTCCAAATTTCTCTCACTAAAATATAAGTTCTTTCTCCTTACCATAAAAATAGATTGATAAAACAGAAACAACGATTTTAATAATTATATATTATGTTCATTCATCAAAAGTCCAAAATTTCCAGGCAACTTACACGACTGCAAGTTATTCTTATATAATTTATTGTCCATCCCTTCAATAAATATGCCGCAAATCGACCTCAGCAGAATGTTAACTTGGAATAAATCCACTATTTTTACCATTTGTTTGCTCTTGAGTTGGTTGGTATTAAAGATTTGAATTGTTATTTCATACTTTCCCTGAACTTTAATGTCAAATTTCCATTTGACTTTTCAATCAATCGAGTAATCGAAATTGTGTAGGAGCAATATTGAGAAAAAAATAAGAGGGTGGAGATGTATCATTTCATAATCTGTATAATTGAATATTGGATATTGCATGGAAAACATTGTCTGATATTGTGCATAGTTCACATTTGGACATTGTATATTATCGAATATAGAACTTTCATATTGATACAAACATTCAGATTAACAGTTGTCCTATTGGAGAATAAATCGAATGAATTTTACTGATAGAGAATGTTAATGTCAATCAGACTTAAAATACATATACATCTGAGGTGTCAACGTCATAAGAATGTATCAAAAAATCAAAGTTGATAGTGAGTAGTTGAACTTAGATACAATACAGAATTAACAAATCAATATGGTATGAAGTCAAAAGTTTAGTCTATTGATGCTATTGGTTGCTAACAGTTAAATATCACCAGTGAATATCGTGGATTAAAAACATCCATTTCCATTTCTAAATTTACGTTAAAAGCTTTCAGCCTTAGAAATACAGTTTTTAGATGTGGAACATCTGAATACATTGAGTTCAATACCCACTGAGATTGCATTTATCTTCCTTCAATTTACAGGCGTCGAAATACATCAATAATCCACCGCCTTTAGAATACTTCTTTCTGTAGTTATATAAAAAAGATAATAATTTGTTCATATTAATAGTATGCGCATTAAACGTTGTAAATGATTAACATTAATTGAGAGATTTCTGGAAGACCCAGTGTTCTTGAAACTTTATATATCTTAGCAAACGATAAGTCCTTAATAACATATATTCATGCATACACACATATTGTTGCTGCTTTGTTAAGTTACGTATTAAGACAATTTCAAATTGAATTGAATGAAGGTGGCTAGCTGGTAGAATCCTTACTGCACCAAGCTAAATGCTTAGTGGCCTTTTTCCACTTTATATTCTGAGTTCTAATGCTGCTGGGGTCGACTCTGCCATTCATCATTTCAGGGTCGATAAAATAAGTCTGCCAAAATTTGTAACCAATATTAAATTGAATGACGGCGGTGACCGGGCAGAACCTCTTGCAAGCCGGGTAAAATCCTTAGCAGTATTTTACCTGTCTTCATGTTCAAATTCCGCCAAGGGTCAACAGGGTTTTCATGGTTTAAGAGTCTATGAAATTTGTTCCAAGTCGAGCACTCGTGTCAGATCCAACCAATATTAAATTGAAGAATTAATTGGCTGCATTTTCATTGACCAGATGGAAAAGTTTGAGAATGGATTTGAAGTTTCGTATTACCAAACCCAAACCTTGGAGTACGTATAATAGTGCTACTGGATATTAGTACTATTAGTACTATAGTACTATTATACGTACTCCAAGGTTTGTGTTTGTGCATTTTCCGCGTGTAAGTAGGTAATTAAATAAATTGGATCCAACAAGAAGCGCTACTGTTGGACATTTATTTTTTAATCACAGCAATTGTTTCGACGCAACGCACTTCACCAAGTGTGCAGATACTTTATTATGCCACTGCTTCTGTACATTATGATATCTAGTGTTTCCTCAGGCGATATGAAAATATTGTCTCTGTAAGTTTAAAATCCCCGGCTTCAAGCGCCTGAATTTATCAGTAGTCACTAAGCTTATCAGGGTGTTTTGCTGACAAAAGGCCGTTGGCAAAGTGCTACGAATCTGTACATGTAGTGAGATGGTGATTCTGGTACAGTTTAAGTGGTTGCCACTTTAAAGAGATTGGTAATTTATTCCTTGGTACTGCTCATTTTGCTTCATGGCTGGTTAAAACATGAGATTGTCTTTAGATGGCCTTTAAGATTCAACGCTCGGACACATACACGCATACAGGCGCGCACTATATACATACATATATATTTATATATATATATACATTTCCTTTTATATACATAATGCATGCATACGTATATATATATATATATATATATATATATATATATATAATATATATATATATATATATATATATATATATATATATATATGTGTGTGTGTATATACATCTAGATATCAAAATACATTCATATATACACATGCTTACATATACGGATATACACGCGCTTTCAATTACATACACATATATAAACAAACCTACACTCTCACGCATATACATTCACAGATGCCCGTGTATCTAAACACATGCTAATCCCCCCACACACACATACATATATCCCTTACATACACACAGGCACAAACTCGCACACATAGATATGTATATATATATTCCCAAACATATACACACATACAGGCATATATGCGCGTATACTCACACATATACATATATACAAACATATACACGCATGCATTATATATTTATATGTATGGGTGTTTGTGTGTGTGTGTGTATACAAGTAGATATATAGATATGTGTGTAATCGTGTGTATGTATGCACGCACGAGCATCTGTGTACGTACATGTGAGTGAGTGTAGATAGGTTTATAAAAGTATATATATGCGAATGCGCGTACATATCCGCGTATGTGAGCGTTTGAATATAATCGTGTGTATATACATATCTATATACATACACACATACACAGACACACATATGGTAGACGGAAATTGCCACTTCAGTTCCCGTCTACGAAATCAGTCACAAAGCTTTGGTCGGCCCGACGCTGTATAAGAAGACACTTGCCCAAGTTGCTACACAGTGGGACTGAACCCGGAACTATGTGGTTTGGAAGCAAGCTTCCTACCACATAGCGAATCCTGCACCTATAATATATATATATATATATATATATATATTATATATAATATATATATATATATATATATATAATTAATCAATAGGGTGGCAAAAAATTCAGCAGAAATTATTTGCCACCAGCGGCCTAGTGGGAAAGAAACAAATAGTCAGAGACTATTAATAATAAATTCAACAGCATAGTTGGTGCTACCTCGTAGAAAGTAGTGGTGCAGCCTCGTAGAAATATCTGTCCCATCTGGCTTACTTTACTGATGAATTTATTGGCCTATGGAAGATTAGCTTGATTTAATTTAATCAAGTTGATTTACCATTAAAAAATAGACGAAACGATGCATTGTATAAAGTATTACAGGGTAAATATTTTTTAAAAATTTTCTCCTGGTTTACGGAATTAATATTGTTTTGCGGTTGAAGCCTTGGCTGCTATTTCTAGTGGGTTGAGCGGCCTATTATGGCCGTTCCTAAATTTTGCTGCTATATATATATATATATATATATATATATATATATATAATTACTATGAAGAATATATTGTATAAAGGATCGTAGGTAAGGCCAGAGCAATGCGAAGTAAATGCAAGGCAAATCACAAGAAAACAAAAATACAAATTTAAACTTACCTTGTATTCAATATTTCGGGTTTATGACGCAATTTTCAAGAAATTGACGAATGTTGCCGATGTGCGTGTGTGGAGTGGACATGCGCGGAAAGGTGTTGCTATAGCAACTACCTAGCTTCCTGTAACTCTCTTCCGTTGTTGATCTTAGGTATCTTTTGGCGTAAGAGGATGATTCCAAGGTTGCTCCTGTTCCGTTGGTTTGCCTTGTGGTGCAATGTGAATTCCCACGAAATCACAGTGCACATCAATAATGATGCTAGAAGTCTGCTAAACACGATATGCGTGGTATATAATTTCAGTTGCCATCTAGAAATTTATGTATTTTAAGAGAAGTGTTAACGGAGTATGCATCCTTATATCTGAACTCTAGTAACTCGTTGTATTACATAGCAGCATAATAAATCTACTCGAAATATTATCATGTGAAATCATTTCCTACGAATTCATTGTCGATGAATGCAAACTATAAAAACCACCTCTAAAAATTTAATCAAGATGGTAAGTTTAGAAGTGTGTTGAAATGGTATATACTGAAGGCCTGTGGAATAAAAAACGTAGAAATTTTAATTTGAAAACGACTTAAACTATATGGCACAAAAATGTTTTCAACAGCACATGCCCGTACAAAGAAGTTCGCAAATAACATATACGCACAAGCACATACAAAGCATATACCTAATACCTACCTACATACATACACACAGTCACACACAGACACACGTATATGTATTTGTAAGATTCCTAATGCGAGATCGTGTTTTGAAATATTATTATACTTGGGGATGATCATCTTTCGTCAATTAACACATACACTATCTATTTGATCTTCACTTCTGTATATATATATATATTATATATAATATATATATATATATATATATATATATATATATATTATATATATATATATATATATAACATATATATATATACATATACATATATATATATACATATATATATATACATATACATATATATATATACATATATATATATATATACATATATATATATACATATATATAATATATATATATATATATATATATATTATATAATATATATATATATATATATATATATTCATTCTTTGGATTACCACTAATATTATTATTCATAATATCCTTATATATACATATTATATAAATATATATCCAATAGTGAACAGTTATATATAAAGGATAAAATCATTTTTAATAGCTTGTTTCCAGCAACAAGCCATGAGGATCGAATTCACACCCGTCAAATATCCGGTTGGAGTGCTCTACCCTTTAACATACACTGCTAACCGGCAAATTACTGTGCAATTATAGAAGTTATAAAGTCATCCAGAAACGCTAGATGTCATACAGATTATGTCATATGTAAACAAGCATAAGTTTGTTTTTGAAGCGTTGAAATATATTAAGGAACAAGTCAAAAAATATAGTGTTTTTGACACACAAATACTGAACGTTATATATAAAGACTCATATTGCCGTTCAATGCTCGAAATGAGGAGTATATAGACAGTCGATAACTGATGACGGGTCGTTCTTTGTATTACTTGTGCGGTTTTCCATTTGTTTCTCTCGTTGCATATTGAACTCATTTGTTTTCGTAGTTCAAGTTGTTTACTTAAGGTGTCGTGCTGTATCCATATATATATATATATAATATATATATATATATAATATATATATATATATATATATATATATATATATATATATATATATATATATATTATATTATATATATTATATATATATATATATATATATATATATTATATATATATATAATAGGCGGCGAGCTGGCAGAAACGTTAGCGCGCCGGGCGAATGCTTAGCAGTATTTCGTCTGTCGTTACGTTCTGAGTTCAAATTCCGCCGAGGTCGACTTTACCTTTCATCCTTTCGGGGTCGATAAATAAAGTACCAGTTTCGCACTGGGGTCGATGTAATCGATTTAATCCCTTTGTCTGTCCTTGTTTGCCCCCTCTATGTTTAGCCCCTTGTGAATAGTAAAGAAATATATATATATACACATACAGACGCCATGATAGATCGTTGGCCACTACACACATTTTTTTTTCTCTCCTTGTTTTCTTTGTTCATTTCAGTAGAAGAGCGTAGGCTCGAAACGTAAAAAACTTTTTCTATTCCTGAGTGTTATACTAATACATCTGTTTGTTTTGTACACCACACCTTCTTCGTCTTTTGTTATTTTTTTCGTACTCTCTACTTTTATATATATACGTATGTAAGTATGTATTATATGTATATATATATATTATTTATGTTATGTATATATATATAATATATATATATATATATATATATATATATATATATATATATATATATATATATATGTATATATAAATATACTTATTTATTTTATACGTATTTATAATACACATACCTATCTATATGCTTACATACAAAAGACGTATCATCATCAACACCAAATGTCAATTTGTAACGATAAACAAACATTGCAGTTTTATTCCTAATTAACATTATCATTATCTTGATTGACATCATTCATCAGTACAATCGTCCGCATCATTATTTTCATGAATCTGAAACACTAGTCCAAGTGTTAACAGAAGCATTACAATCCAAAGAGCATGGAATCTTCTGTAATTGGTACTCATAGCAATTTCTTTTATAGACAAGTAATCGCAAGATTAATATATAAGGTGAAGTGACGTTTACACTCGAAAGAATTATACTTTTATTATTAGCAATGAGTGAAATTACTGACGAACTAGACGACCCTTATGCTAACCACAGAATTATTTTAAACTGAAATATATTTGTTTTATTGTGTGTTGTTTAACCCTTGAATAGCTCTGAATGTACAGTTATAACACCATATGTGTTACAACCATAACGTTGTGTGTATGTAATATCCAGGAGTATTTTATTCACGTATAGCTCCCCATCTTTTGTACTGAATGGAATGATGCATGGAAGATTTAGTTACTATTTCTAGAAGGTTCACCGTTTTCTGGAAGGCTTCATCGTTTTTATTTTATTTTTTCTGGGTGATTAGTGAGTTACCTACCCTGATCCCTGCTTGGATTCGAAACTAGGTCAGGGACTCAAAATTTCCACACTGTGTAGTTACACCTCAACGTGTTCCGCTCATTAGATGAAGCAACAGCAGAAAGCAACATAAAATCAAGATTCGTAAATGGAAAAATGATTATAAAGAGCAAAAGCTGCGACGGCGACAGCAATAATAAAAACGGTTTTTTGTTGCAGCAAAACAGTCCTACAGTAACAACAGAGAAATAATACCAGCCACAAAAACAACAGCAACAGCAACCAGAATAACAAGAACAGCGATAGCAACGACATCGATAGAATTGACAGCATTAGTCTTAGCAATGTTAAAATAGAAGAAAAATAAATTTGAGCATCAACAACAACAATCCAAAGAGCAACAACAACCACAAAACCCAATTAGATTCAACTCTATCATCATCATCATCGTCATCATCATCATCATCATCAGCATCATCATCATCATCATCATCATCATCATTATCATCATCAT
>NC_043012.1:47633110-47673110 GCF_006345805.1 Octopus sinensis
AACCTTCACAAAAATTTGATAAAGGCAAAGATTGGCAACAAAACTCCTATAGCCGTTCAATGATTGAGAACTTCAGAATAAAAGAAGAATATGTGGAAAAGGAAACCGAAAGTGTCAGTCATCTCTTAAGAGTATGTAGTAAGCTAGCACAGGAATGAATGTAAGCTCAAGTATGGTGGCTTCGGTAAAATAGTGCATTGTGATGATAATCGAGTGTGTTGAATTAAAGCGGCAGAAATGTGGAATAAACATGAGTCAAAGACTGTGATGATAAATAACAATTATACGATTTTATTGGATTTCACTATAAAGACGGATCAAACCTTTGAAGCAAGGAGCCCAAATATGATTGTAAAGAACATAAGAATGGAACAGTAGAACATAACAGACTTTGCAAATGCATGTCATAATAAAGTGGATACACAAGAATATGGGGGGTATTTTGAAACATCGGGGCTTGACCAGACAGATGGAAAACGTGTGGAGAAGGAAGGGGACAATTGCTTTTCAAAGTAATTGGAGTTCTAGGCACCACATCCAAATTGTTGCTTATGAGACGGCAGTATACTGGAATTGCGACACTGTTTTGACCTGAGAGGAAAAGCGCCATCATATATTTTGCCATGATCCCAATAACCTCGAGACAACATCCTAGTTAACTAAAGTAGCATGTAATACTTTTATAATAAAAAATGATGATGATCAATTTTAACACGAGCCCAGCAATTTTGGAGAAGAGGTAGGTCGATTACGTAAACCCTAGGGTTCAAGTGATATTTTATCAATCTCGAAACAATGAATGTCAAAGTCAATTTCGGCGAGATTTGAAGTCAAAACGTAACGAAATGCCACTAAACATCTTGTCTGATGTAAAAATTTCGCCAGATCACTGCTTTAAATACCATCAATAACAATACATCCTTTTTTCCACTAAATTCAAGTCCACAAAATTTAATGCCCCCCCCCTCCCCGATCCTATTATTGCCTAATTTTTATTTTATTCCCCAGAGAGGAGAATAGGGAAATAAATCTCGATGAGATTTGACCAAAGAATTACATGGCACATAACAAATTTCAAATTATTTAGTTCTACACTCAACCGATTCTGCTAATCCCTAACATATTTATTGGCACCGGTTAGACAAATCAGCGTTTGATTGAAAATTTACCAGACACCGAATAAAGTATCATACATCAACAACAATACTTTGTTAAATTTCTGTCAAATCAGATCGTTTTGCCGACAATAATGATGCAAGATGGAGTATTGTGGTCGTTATACGAAGTCTGTTAACATCCAGAAGACCGAAACTGAAATCAAATAGAATGATTACATGGCCTGGATATGTGCGTGACAATGTTTGGGATTGTAGCGTGAGCAAAGAGAGAGGCTTGCTCTAATATTCCCTTCGGTTTCTAAATATTGAGTTCAGTTCCTAACTATGCAATATAAATCATTATAGCCACAGAGTTTCTGCTAATAATTATGCTTAGAGAAGTGTATAACTCATCTCTCTTTATAATTGATGGTAAATGTGCGTGTTTTAACCACGTGAATCTTCATATCATTGCAAATATAGGTTATATGCATATATGCACCACTACGCACATATTGACTCCCTCCGTATGGACACGCAATCCCACAATCTTTTAAACAAATATATATATGTGCATGTATTTATAGATATCTGTGCGTGTGTGTGTGTATGTGTTTCGGGCGGTTTAGCTGTAATTAGTGTATGTGTGTACCTCTGTATATGCATATGTAGATGCGTGTGTCTATGTTCGTAAGTATGCATTTACGTATCTATAAATATGCGATATAGGAGCGTATTTTCCTACATGCGTATGTATACATAAACAGATGAATCTGACACATAGTCCCATTAATCTCTTTTTCTTTATCTCTCTATGTATTTATCACTACCTCAATCTGTGTGTGTCTTTCTTTCTACCGAATTACCTATGTATATATATATATATATATATATATATATATATAATATATATATATAATATATATATATAGATAGATAGATAGATAGATAGATAGATAGATAGATAGATAGATAGATAGATAGATAGATAAATAGATAGATAGATAGATAGATATTTTATAATTACTCCTAAATATTGAAAATCTTTCGTGCAAGCTACACTACAAAATATATACACTACAAAAAATGTATATATATATAATATACATAAACATATATGAATATTATACTTATATACACACACATATATATATATATATATATAATATATATATATATATATACATATAAATATATATATCTATAGATATATATAAATATTATGTGTATATATATACTCACACACACACACACATGTGTGTATATATATGCATGTATCTATCTATCTATATCTAATAAAATCATACTGCCAGATAAACGATACAAAGAGGTATTCATCAGTCCAATTTCCAAAATATCATTACTGTTGAGCTGGCGTGTGAAAGTCTTGAGACACACGCATGCATACATATATACATACCCAGATATAGATAAGTAGACATTGATAGATAAATCTACCACAAACAAACACACATTTATACGTATGAATGTATACATATTTATGTTCATATATACACACATGCACACATCCAAACACACATTTGAATAGTCTCATGGATTGGTATGTTGGGATCATGATCACAGTTTGTTGGAATCTATTCCTGGCACAGCTTCTCGGTTTTCCTAAAGAAGTGGGTTTCATTTCCTTTTGTTTCAATACTACTCGACTACAAATAAATACCAGCCAACTCCAAGTGACACATTCTCTATGTTCTGATGTTCTAACGTTACTAGGAAACCCTGCTCAAAACTAACACTGGCACAAAATAAGTTTGAAAAAGCACAGCACAAACTACTTTTACTTACACATCCATACTACTCGTATGTTTTGCTTACTAACAAATCGCGTACAAAAGTATTTCAAATCAGAGATATAAAACTTCTTACGATTCTTGATGCATGCTTGAGATTATAATGTCTTCTAAGATACCAAGTGTTGTCACACACGCATTCAGGTCACCTAATGATTATTTTTCAATTTCGTCTTAGCTTATTTCATGTTAAAAGATATCCTATGATGACATCAATAGTCTAAGCTTTGCTTTCATATGTCTTTCACTCATATAGGGTTTATTTGCGTTAGCATGTGCAAAGACAGAAATACTTTTTCAGAAGCTAAGGAAAGAGATATTGCCCGTAAATTCAATTCACTGTCTCCAATTGCAAATCAGATATTTATCTTTACTTGGTCAATAAGTTATGCTTCTTCAATATTTTATAAAATAAAATTATTTTAAATAAAATAATTGTTTTAATGTGACGATACTTGGTGTTAACGAATATTGATGTGTATGAGTGAGTGTTTGTGTGTATGTGTGTTTGTTTGTGTTTGTGTGTGTGTATGTGTGTGTGTGTGTGTGTGCGTGTGTGTGTGTGTGTGTGTGTGTCGTAGAGAATATATTCTTGCTTGAAAACGTGTTCAGAAATACCATTGTTAGCACAGAACCCCCGCTGTTGGACTAATGGATGCAATTCCAGTCTATCAGTTCTCTTCACCACTTGACAGCAAGGGAGGCGACTAGTCTTACGATTGTATTCTTTCCGTGATTGCTTCGCACGCCTACTCACAAGTTTTTTCATGCCTGGAGCCTCATGTACTTCAAGGTCTTCACTGTTATACGATAAGGAAAGCAAGGCTTTCTAGTCAGATCAGAGCCATTTCTGCTGATATGTTGCAAAAAAAAAAAAAAAAAAAAATCCCTAGTTCGAAATACATCCATTTTTCTAAAAGAGAACGATCTGAGCCGCCTATATTGTTTTAAAACTCTTTTGCATTAAATGTATATTTGTTCTCTACGACAATTTCTAAATAAAGCTTTTACAGTTTTAATTACCTCTCACGCAGATTTCAACTGCGTACTTCTTCGCACAGCCTCCCTTTAATATAAATGTGTACGCGTGTGTGTGTGTGTGTGTCTGTCTGTCTGTCTGTCTATGCGTGTGTGTGTGTCCGTGTGTGTGTGTGTCTGTGCGTGTGTATGTGTGTGTGTGTGTGTGTGTGTGTGTTACTGATAATAAGGTAAATTTCGAAAGCAGTATAGCTAAGAAATCAACCTAGAAACTTTGGTAAATATCCCTAGCAGACTGAGAATAAAGCTGTCAGCAGGCAGCTACAGGGAATCGAACACTGGATTTCTCAGATCTCGGCTGAACGCTCTGTATCTGACAGGTAGAGCATTCGACTTTCTATAGCCGCCTGCTCGCAAATTTTTTCTGACTTCTTACTCAATTTTCTAGCCTGTTTTTCACAAGTATACAGGTATAAATGTTCTTTATATTCGATAAAATACCAACCCACTCGCCGCTTACCATTTTGCTTTATATATATATATATATATATATATATATATATATATATATATAATATATATATATATATATATATAGGTAAGATATGACCGCGGATGTATCGTTATCGATTTTCTTTCTCCGTCTTCCCTTCCTTGGACTTTTCCTTTTCCCATGTTTCTGACGAAGTGCTCCGCTCGAAACGTTAAATCCTCCTTCTTTCTTCCTTTCCTGAGTGTCCAATAACACTATACTTGTTCCACGTCCTCGCGTTGTTGTGTTTTCTCTTTGTTCTTGTTTGGATTAACTATATATATATATAATATATATATATATATATATATATATATGTATATTTACTCTACTCTTTTACCTTTTCCAGTCATTTGACTGTGACAATGCTGGAGCACTGCCTTTAGTGGAGCAAATCGACCCCAGGACTTATACTTTTTGAGCCTAGTACTTATTCTATCGGTCCCTTTTGCCGAACGACTAAGTTACGGCAGCGTAAACACACCACCATCAGTTGTCAAGCGATGTTGCGGAACAAACACAGACACACAAAAATATATACACATAAATATATATATAAATACATACACATATACGACGGGCTTCTTTCAGTTACCGTCTACACACAATCCACTCACAAGACTTTGGTCGGCCCGAGGCTATAGTGGAAGACACTTGCCCAAGATACCACGCTGTGGGACTGAACACGGAACCGTGTGATTGGTAAGCAAGCTACTTACCACACTGACACTCCTACGCCTATATTATATATATATATAATATATATATAAATATATATATATATATATGATATATTTAGAAGTTTAATATATATATATATATATATATATATATATAGATATACATGTGTGTGTGTGTGTGTGTACATATGAGTGAGTGGACAAACGAAAGAAGGGCACAAATATACTAGGAGTTACATGTATGGATAAAAACAGTTTGATTCAAATTCGTTGTTAGTCGTGATGTTAGTCGTCAGCCATTTTGAATGACAGAAGCCGAATGTTATTACCGTAAGGTGGTCTGAGGTTGATGTGTCGATGAATGTCACGCGGTGTCGTAATTTGATGTTGGTATACAGATAACCGTTTGTTGGAAAATAGACAACATGTGGTTAGGAAATCGGTCAGGTTGTTGGTGGAAGTAGTAAGGGTTGTTGGGGGAAGTAGTAAGTATATACTTCTGTATGTAGGTGTGTATACGCGCTCATATGGTTTTTCGTGCATGTGTGTAATGATTCGAGCATGCGCGTCTATACATGGCCGCCCAGGCGCACGTCTGCATGCACACACGTTTGGACAAACTAGCACGCTCACACACATACACACGCGTACGCACACATGCATATATATACACACATACACATATGTGTAATCATTCATATGTACATATGTATATTCGCATACATGTACGCATGCATGTGGGGCTTCAGCAGTTGCAGGCTGGGGTTGGGAGTGGTGTGGGTGCTTTTTTTACGTCTGTTGATGCGTGCGATGTTACATGCGATATTTTCTAAGCAGGAGTAGCTCACCTTGACATTGCGTGAGGAGGAAGAGCATGTAATACTTACGGCCACTGGGGAAGTGTTTCTCTATTAGCTACGTTGGTGAAGAGTTTTTGTTGAAACTGGGCTTATTCCATACAATTTTTCTTCTCCTAATCATTTTAGGTTGAGGAGAGGGTGTGTGGAGGTTGCCCACACACGTGAGCTTCTCAGTAAACTCGCTTCTAGCGAAAGCATCGTTGTAGTAGAGGACGGCTTTGTTAAAGATCTCACTATTGGCCGACACTTTAAATATTCTCTTAACTAGTGCCAGGTACCAGGTTTCTAATTACCGCGGGGGTGGGGTGGATTTGAGCTCATGTGGATGTATACTGTATCCTCGTTAGGCTTCATGTTCGAGTAATACTTGCCCGTACTCAGGTCTAAGATTACGCCCAAGAAATATATTGTAGTCAGGTTGGTGGTAACCGTTATGGATAGGCCAAACTCTTTCAACATTTCTGTCAAGTCCTCCCTGAACTTGTCCAAGGTGTGGCCGTTCATATGGCTTGAGATAGCCAGGCCGTCGTCCCTATACAGAGGGCCGACGTATGTGGCTTGGTACGTCTCTTGAGGGTATCTAAGATGTATAACCCGATGAGGTCGGAGATTTCACCCCTCTCTGCTCCCCATAGAGACGTAGAACAGTGGGTCGCCTTATAATTTCGCCCAGAACGAATCGTTGAGAGCTAAATCAAACTTTCTGGAATTCATGATAATTCGGATGTCAAGGTCACTAATGCTGATGTATTGGTCAGTAAAAGTTAGGTCCTTCACAAGGAGTGGCTTAGATATGGAAGGGTAGAAGTCGACAATGTCGAACTGGGAGAATATACAGGATGATACCGCGGATCTAGTCGACCTCTGCTGCGCTGGAGTTCCATTGAATCAACGCTGCATCTCTTCTGATATCGGAGTTGATAATATCGAGAATAGGTTTGCTAATAATACCTATCTCAGATTTAGAAGGGTCGATCAGCCTGCATTTGGCATTGAAGTGGAAGTTTATGGACTAACAGTGTAATATGGAGGGAGGGTCAGATTGCGAGGCAGTCCACGCGATCTTTTCCGTGTATCTCATTGTATATGGAATTACGGGTTTTGTTGTATGTTTTGTTGACGGCACTTTTAAGTCGTCTTGAGTGTGTGGAAGTGTTCATTTCGTAAATTTTCTTTATTTTGATTATGAGAGTGTGTATGTTGGGTGATATTTTAGTGCTGGTCATATAAGCGTTTAGGGATTTAAGGAAGGGGTTAGAATAATGCAGAATCCTTACCTTCGTTGCAGTGCTCCATAGGTCAGTCTCAAATTTCTCAAGGTCTTTCAAACGCAAGGAGCACTTTCGGGAATTGAAGCCGAAATTATTCTCATATGTAGTGGTGGATGGAATTTGTCCGTAGATGTAGTGATGGATGTGTGTGTGTGTGCAAACGTGAGCCTGCGCGCCCATGAACAGATGCGCACGCTCTCATCAATATACACATGCACGCAAACCCATATAAGTGCATCTACATACCCACGTATAAAACTATATACTTGCACATGCCGCCCTTTACTACTTCCCCTAACAACCTGATCGATTTTGTAATCGGCACGTTGTCTATTTCCAGTCCACGTGGTCCATTTCCTGCTTACCAGCTAACTGTTACGCATATACCACCATCAAACCACAACTCCGCTTGACCTTTCTCCACGATTTGTAGCTCACCTTATGGGTAATAACAATCAAAATGGCTGACCACTAGCACCACGCACCAACGAATTTCAATCAAACTGTTTTGATCCATGTATATATATATATATATATATATATATATATATATATATATATATATATATATATATTATATATATATATATATTTTCTCTCCTTCTTTCTGTGTTTTTTTTTCTCTGTGTATCTTTCTGTTGAAGAGCGTAGGCTCGAAACGTTAAAGACTTGTTTTATTTATATTTCCTGAGCGCCATACTAATTCGATTGTTTGTTTGTATTCCACCTGCCTTCGTCTTTTGTTTATTTCCGTAAACCTGCCTTCGTCTTTTGTCTATTTTCATAAAGCTTCCCGTTATATATATATATATATACATACATACATATATATATATATATACATATATATATATATATATATATATATATATATATATATATATATATATACGTGTATATATTATATATATACATGTATACATATATATATATATATATACATATATATATATATATTATATAATATATATATATATATATATATATATATATATATATATATATATATACATATATATAATAACAAAGAGTGAAATTAATTAATTAACTAATTCGGCATGAAAAAAGGACCATTTCATGCTAAAACTTTAAATTGACTTATGATGCTATCATTGTAACAGTGGCTAACAGCCACTATCAGTCACGCATGATACCGAAAAATCCATATCATTCGCAATCATTCTTTCAAGAGGATCATAAGGAGTGATATTTACCTGGTTATGAATTCCTTTTGTCAGAGAATTACTACAAATGTTAGAAAGGGGAAATGCACTGCTCCATGCAAAGATACAAACATCTACAGGAAGTTTCTTAATAGTTCACCGTATTATTGCTGAAGTAACTGCTAGTGTGATATCTTAAATATACTTAAAGCCTTGAAGTATATTTAAATATTTTGAACGATAAAGGGACAAAATATTCCGTCAGCCAACAGCTACATTTCTAACTGTCGAAATATCTTTCACGTGTCATCACACTTTCTTCCGAATGAAAAGCTCATTCGATAAAATAGTGCTCTTTGATGTAATACCTGAGAGAAAACGATTGGGTTGTCACCACCAGAAGATATTTGAATGTATGCCTGTAAGGTCAGAGATAGATACGTTGAATGTGACCTCACCTCAACAAATTAATTAGTTATTTAAGACATTATATTGACCCATTTCTGTTCAAAGCAGATAGAATGATACAAAGAAACACGATGATTTTATATATATATACATTGTATACAATAAGCAAATTTCTGTTCGTATAATTCCACGATAGCTTATCTCAAAGAAGAAGAATATTTTATTAACCACTTTGTAATATAATGACATAATCATTTGTATTAAATATATATACATATGAAAGGTAGAATCTACTGATATATTCTCCATTCAGAAGGAACTGTACAACATAAGAAGCAAAATGAAGTCACTAAACACTCATTGCATTAATCTATGTAGACACTTAAATGGCGGTTTATATTATGGAAATGGTTTCTATAAAATGCTTATCTACAGTGTTATACGTAGAATTAAAATATTGGAGTCGTTTATTCTCATCATCTTCCTTTAAAAAAAACTGTCCGGTTTCATGTAATAAAACGCTCCAGTAAAAGTAATTTCTGTATAACTTTGGAGGTAGTAATATATTCGCCTGTTCAATTTTGCTTGTCTATCCGTTGATCCATACTGAAATTCATGCATAGATTCATTCATCAAAATATGCATACTGTCAGGTGCTTGATGTCCTGCTTCTATATTTTCAAATTAATTACATATATGTATACATATACATACATACATACATATACATATATATATATATATATATATATTATATATATATATATATATATATATATATATACACACACATGTGACTGATGTTTCTCTGTCCGTTACAGTTTCATGTTCATTAACTCCTCCTAAACCGTTTGTGCAGGTACAACGAAACTCAACCCAGCAACTTTTTTAATCCCAGGAAATGTTCTAAGGGTGTCTATTTTTTTTAAGGGCCGCCTAATTGGGGCCCCACTGTCCCTGCCACATTTTTCTGCATTTTAGATTAATTACTTGGCATTGTCGACCAAATCGGAGCAATGACAATGAATTTCATACTAGGAAATCCGTAGGAGTATGGTAAAAAGGTTCAATTTCTGAAGGGCCCCTTAAATGGAGTCCCACGCCCCCCTATTTTTACTGCATTTACCTCGCTTCTATGCTTATTGATTAAACTATGATCAGTATCAGTGCTTAGCACATTTGCCAAGCTGTATCGGCCTCAGCCTTTACCTTGGATAAAATCGGTGGCGTGGAGAGTGGAGGCTGGTATGCGAGGGCGACTGCTGGTCTTCCATGAACAACCTTGCCCAGACTTGTGCCTCGGAGCGTAACTTTCTAGGTGCAATCCCATGGTCATTCATGGCCGAAGGGGATCACAACAACAATATCTATCTATCTATCTATCTATCTATCTATCTATCTATCTATCTATCTATATATCTATCTATCTATCTATCTAAGAACTAAAGTTTTAGGTGTGGTTGCGGGTGCAGCCTGAACAGTCGCAATAGGATGAACTAGGTACGGCAGTGCCACATACTTAAAATACGGCAAATTGATCTTAAGAACTCAAAAGTGATAAATAGTAATATGACCTACATTTCTGGCAGTTAATTTCTTCCTTTGAACAGTAATGTTAAAAGGTTAGTTTGAGCTATTTTTAGAACGATACCACCATGCGGTTGAATAAATGAATGAATAAATAAATGAATAAATAAATAAATAAATAATATAAAAAGCTTTTTCGGTTGGAATTATTTCCCATTTCGAATGAATAAAAATTAGCTGTGAAAATGCCCTGATGAAGTCCTTGATGGGTTTTAGCGTCGTAATGCACTAAAAGATGCGGAAGAGGCATCTTGATAGCGGCGGAAACGTTACATAGGCAAAAAAAGAAGATAAATGACTGCATAAAGGAAAACATGTTGGATATTCTCTCTTCTCTGTTTTCTTTAAATTGATTCATTATTATTTCTCCTCTAATGAAAAGCATGCAACCTCTACAGAGACAACAGGATTTTCAGTCGTGAGAATGTACGAAGAAGAGTTAAACCGACCAACTGAAGGTATTTAAGCTCACGAATGTTAATCAGCATCACCAATCGATAAAAGTCGATTATATATCTCCGTCAACTAAAAATTTAGAAAATGTTGGAAACTATATGTATATATGTATCAAAAATATATTAAAAAATACAAAAAGGGACGAGAACGCAAGACACTCAAATAAACGACACAAAAAACGGACGGGTCATTCGAAGCCTCTAATCTTCAGTCCAGAACCGGATCAGCCTCGCAATTTCGGCTGATTAATCTTGAGATCGCTCCGATCCGGCCAGCCCCAAGGAAAAACTAAGCTACGAGCATTAGATTTCTTGGGAAAAGGATACGAAACAAGAACAGAAAAACGGACGATGCCACACGAATATAAATACAAAAAACAATAATAGTAATAACTGGACAAAAACAGCGGGTGTCTTACGACTTTAGACAGTTCAACTTAGCTTAACTGGCGTATTTGGAAAAAAAATGCCTTTACGGCAGTCGAAGAAATCGATGTTGTCGTGGCGGTGCTCAGAAGCCGAAAGGCTAGTTGACCGGCGGTCACGTGAGAGGAGAAGAAAGAGAAAAAAAGGGGCAAAGGAATCAAAGAGAGAGAGAAAAAAGGAGGGACAAAGGCACCAAAGGAGAGGGTGGAAGAAGAGAGAGAAAGAAGGAATTAAAGAGGGGAGAAGAAAGAGAGCGTGCCAAGGATTGACTTGACGACAGAATCAGTGAGGTGCAAAGTGAGAAAGACAGAGAAATGTGAGAGAGTGGGGAAAGAGGAGACCAAAGAATCAGAGGCGAGAAAAGAGAAAGACAGAGACTACTGAAGTATAGAGAAAATGTGTGTAGAAGTCGTACAGTAGTGGAATGCTTACATACATAAGAGAACAAGATTACGTTACGCCCCAATAATATATGTATAAAAAATATATATAAAAATACAAAAAGGGACAAGAACGCAAAACACTCAAATATATATCTGTAATATAATATGTGATAACTATTCGGTTGCCATAATGAAACTGAGAGTTTCAGATGTCGGGGCGGAAACCTGCACCGACATCTCTTCAGTTATCGAGGCTTTTTATTTCATTATTTCATAACATATTTTGATTGCCGCGATAACTGAAGAGATGGTGGTGCAGCTTTCCGCCTAGACATCCGAAACACTGAGTTTTATTATGGCAACCGAATAATTGTCACATATTATATTACAGATAAATTCCTGTATTTAGATAATATTGAGGTCTCTTTCATTCTTTTCTTGCCTTACCATTAGTATTAATATATATATATGATTGAGATTCAGTTGAGTTAGGTTCTTAAGTTGAAACACCAATTCAGTGCGATATTATCTGTACAGCTCGAAGTAAGATGAATAAAATCAAAATAAGCAACAGGATATCAAGTAGTGATGCAGTACGACCGTTTCAAGCGGCTCCATATAATTGAACAATCCAGCCATTACATAAATTTAAATGCAGTACCATTTTCAGCTGCACAAATAACTAAATAGTATTTTAACCAATCGGACACATTAATATAATTTTTCTCAAATATTTTAACTGAGCCGGAAGATACCCAATTGACTACTCCTAATATCGTCAGAATTTATGACCATACCTAGCCATGAGCTGTCAACTCACTCTTTTCCTTATTCAATTCAAAATAGACACAATTTTCTAGTCTTAGATTTAGTAGTCGATAAAGAGATCAATGAATTAGAAATGAATTAAAATCCTTTACGACATTATTACCCTAATAATCTCCATGCGATTCTTGGAAGTGTAGTCTATTCTTAGCTAAAATAGCGACAACATGAATTTGTTTCAACTTTTTGCTCTGTTAAAATATTTGAGAAAAGTATATTATTGTGTCCGACTGGTTAGAATTTTATTTATTTATATATGCAGCTGAAGATGGCGTTGAATTTAATTGCATGTTCAATTAAATGGAGCCACTTGAAACGGTCATACTCCATCACTATTTTATATTCTGATGCTTATTTTTACCCCCCCCCTCTCTCTCTCTTTTCTCTCTCCCTCCTCTCTCTCTCTTGTATATATATATATATATATATATTATATATATATATATATATATATTATATAATATAATATTAAAGGGTGAAAAGGAACACACGAGTTGATATATATGAAAAACAAGTAAAAAATAGAAAATGCTAAAATAATTTTATAGTGAACATTTCAGTACCGGTTTCGGTCATTTTGAGACCTTTTCAACTGTAACGATTAAATTTAAATTAGAAAAATTAGAAGAAAAGTTTTCTTAAAAGAATATTTCTATAGTAGTGTTCAGATTTAAGTGGCATCTGCCTTTCTCTGACTCCCTTGTTTGCACTTGTGTGGTTCGAGGTAGTTGTGAGTTCTTGGTAGGGTAGTAGAGGGAAGGCTGGTGAGGAAAGGGGGGTGGGAGAATCTGGGAGTGCCCTGATGGTCGTATTTTGAATGGTCAGTGCGGCTGGCAGTCTCAGTTCAATCAGGAGAATATTTATATTATATATATATATAATATTATATATATATATATATATATATATATATATATATATATATCTATATATATTATATATATATATATATATACTATATATATATATATTAATATATATATTATATATATATAAACCAGACCGCTAGTTGGATGGAAACTCAGAACTTTCAAAACAAGAGAAAAGGAGATATTGACGGGCCTTCGGAGGACATACGTCCTAAGCCGCTTGGAATACTTCTGCGAACTACGGTCACCACACGATATAATATTCACGGTAGCACTTGAAGCAACCCAACGAATCTACAGTAAAAATCGTTTCCATGCAACATATTAGCTACTGGAATAGACTGAAAGAATTAAAACTCTTCTCCTTGGAACGAAGGCAGGAAAGATATGCAGTGATATACATCTAGAAAATCTAGGATAGCCTTGTACCAAACTTTGGTATTGAAAGTTGCTCAAACAGTTGAACGGAGCGTCGCTGCATAGTGCTAAAGATCCCAGCAAAATACAGGAGCAGTTACTGCAACAGCTTCGCTTTCAAGGACCCACAACTCTTCAAAATCCTCCAAAATGCTTGAGAGACCAGTATGGTGTGATTGCAATTGTCTTTAAAACAAAACTGGATCTCTACCTATCAAGGGTTCAAGATGAGCATACTTTCCGGTAGAAAAAACAGACGAAGGCAGTGGCATCAAACTCCCTGATTGACCAAGTACCACATATCTGAGTAGGTTTCAAATAATAGTGTAACACAGTCAACGGTGGTGCCTCAGCAGGGCCGCAGCTTTGAAGCTGAAACATTTTAAAAGATTCTAAAGTTTTCTATATGGGTGTATGTATCTATCTATCTATATATATATATATCATCATCATGGCTCGGCTTCGCGAACGAAGATCAGGAAGGCTGTCCACGTCGAGTGCATGCACGCGCATGACTTACAAGTCCGATATGGGAAAGGCAGGTCTGTGAGCAGTGTCCACAGACGAAGGTAACATCCGGTGTGGTGTCAGAGGCGGCTCGCGCCTTCCTCCTGCGTCTCTTGTCTTTAAGTGCGTCTCTTCATTGTTTCTCAAACTTGCTGACTGCGTTGAAGATTGTGTGGCGCCAGACATCACGGTCCGCAGCCAGGTCTGACCAGCATTGGGGGTTAATTTGACATGCTGTTAGATACTTCTTGAGGCAGTCTTTGTAGCGCTTCCTCGGAGCTCCTCTCACTCGGTGAGAGTATATATATGTATGTATGTATGTATGTATATGTATATATATATATATATATAATATATATATATATATTCATATATGTTTCTGGGGGATCGGAGATCCATAATAATGTTCGTAGATGTAGTTCATCACAATATGCCGTCGTACAGATGCAATTACCATTGGATAAGCCAAGCCGTTATCATCAGGGTGGAGAAGAACGTACATTTCAGATCTTAACGTAGAGAATTTCGAAGATGAACGATCTCTACCCTGATGATGGTGGGCGTATTACGGCTGTTGGACGTATAGAATCTTTCATCCACCCCTTTAATTCCCTTTGTTGTTTGTACTCCGTGTAAGACGGACCAATTGATATAAATATTTATATATTTATATTCGTCTGAAAGTTTCCACCATTTGCTTTCTCTGGTTTTGCAGGTATACATACAGTATGTCCGTATTTTTTTATTTCATACCCAAACAATTATATTGGATAAATTTAATTTATTTAATATATTTAATGTATCTATTTCATTTATTTATCCGCACAATTCCCTCTCTATGCCCTCTCAACTCGATCCCTCTTACACCCTTTCTTTTACCTTGTAGAATCGATTCTCTGTAAAGCCTTCGGAATCTAAGATGATCTTCTTGAACAATACTAAGTATTTTCTTTACAGAAATCTCTGGATCATCTCTGGACTTTGTACGCACACGCACACAAACACACACACAAACACACACACAAACACACACACAAACACACACACACACACACACACACACACACATATAATATATATATATATATACACATGCAAACATACATATATACATACGTACGTACATCTCTCTCTCTCTCCTCTCTCTCTCTCTCTCTCTCTCTCTCTCTATATATATATATATTATATATATATTATATATATATATATATATATTCATATATGTTTCTGGGGGATCGGAGATCCATAATAATGTTCGTAGATGTAGTTCATCACAATATGCCGTCGTACAGATGCAATTACCATTGGATAAGCCAAGCCGTTATCATCAGGGTGGAGAAGAACGTACATTTCAGATCTTAACGTAGAGAATTTCGAAGATGAACGATCTCTACCCTGATGATGGTGGGCGTATTACGGCTGTTGGACGTATAGAATCTTTCATCCACCCCTTTAATTCCCTTTGTTGTTTGTACTCCGTGTAAGACGGACCAATTGATATAAATATTTATATATTTATATTTCGTCTGAAAGTTTCCACCATTTGCTTTCTCTGGTTTTGCAGGTATACATACAGTATGTCCGTATTTTTTTATTTCATACCCAAACAATTATATTGGATAAATTTAATTTATTTAATATATTTAATGTATCTATTTCATTTATTTATCCGCACAATTCCCTCTCTATGCCCTCTCAACTCGATCCCTCTTACACCCTTTCTTTTACCTTGTAGAATCGATTCTCTGTAAAGCCTTCGGAATCTAAGATGATCTTCTTGAACAATACTAAGTATTTTCTTTACAGAAATCTCTGGATCATCTCTGGACTTTGTACGCACACGCACACAAACACACACACACACACACACACACACACACACACACACACACACACACACACATATATATATATATATATATACACATGCAAACATACATATATACATACGTACGTACATCTCTCTCTCTCTCTCTCTCTCTCTCTCTCTCTCTCTATATATATATATATATATATATATATATATATATATATCTTCCTCTTCATATATACATATATTTATGTGTGTGCCTGTGTGTGTGTATGTGTGTGTGAGCGTATGATGAGTTTGTATTGCAGAATGTCGGTGATATACGGACACACGTAGGGAATGATAAAAGAGAAGGAAATATGACAAAAGACTACATAGATTTGAAGAATATATACTGTTGTATTTAATATAAAGGAATGTTCAACGTTATTGTTACGCTATAAACGCACTCATCTTACATATCGACTCAAATTTCATTTTTGTCCTTGTTTCTGTTAACTGCATGTAACTCTTACTAAAAGTAACTTTCATTATATATAACAAGGAATTCCTTTCACTAACATGTACTCATAAATATGCATTAATATAGACACATGCACATTTATTGTCTCACAAAATATATAACTATCTTCCTCTTACTCTTTCTATCTCTCTCTCTCTCTCTCTCTCTCTCTCTCTCTCTTTCTATCTATCTATCTATCTCTTTTTTCTCCACTCACACTCATGCACGCAATAACACACACACGCACAGATCGCGTGTGCGTGATTGTATGCGTCCGACACCCAACAGTTGCTCCGTTCAGGTTTCGGTTTTAATGTTGTTCGCGTTAAAACCCCAACCTCGCGTGTACCCACAGGCTCTTCGTAATCGACATTAGGTTGTAACAGAATACACAGATCACAGCAATAAAAAATATGACTTGGACATTGACTTCATACTCACTTATTTCATCTCGTCTATATTGTTGGCGTTGAAGGCGGCGAGCTGGCAGAAACGTTAGCACGCCGGGCGAAATGCTTAGCGGTATTTCGTCTGCCGCTACGTTCTGAGTTCAAATTCCGCCGAGGTCGACTTTGCCTTTCATCCTTTCGGGGTCGATAAATTAAGTACCAGTTCGCACTGGGTCGATATAATCGACTTAATCCGTTTGTATGTCCTTGTTTGTCTCCTCTATGTTTAGTCCCTTGTGGGCAGTAAAGAAATATATATTGTTGACGTTGTGCTTATTTATCATATTGATCCAATAGTATCCATCTAGATATAGCACCTTTAGTGTAACGTATGTAAAAGATGAAATGGGACTGAATCTGGAACAATGTGGTTTAGAAACAAACTTCTAACCATACATCCAATGCGGCGCCTAAATAAGTAGTAAGGTCTCACCGACTGTTATAAAGATAAATTATATCATAGTTTAATAATGTTATACGTGAATGCGTGTGCGTGTGCGTGTTTGTATGTGTCTAGACCTACCTGTGTGAGTGGCGTTTCTTTGTACCTGCGTGTGTGAGCATGTGTGTCTGGGTTGGGGTTACTTGCTTTTGAGGTTTGAGGCCTTTACATTTTGTATATCATTTACTTCTGAATATATATATATATATATATATATATATATGTGTGTGTGTGTGTGGTGTGTGTGTGTGTGTATATATATATTATATATATATATATATATATATTATATATATATATATATATATACATACATATATATATATATATATATATTATATATATATATATATATGCACTGAATATTCGAGTTCAAGTGGAACGGACGCACCACACAAAATGCATGTAGTCGTTGCCCGGGTCGTTGATAACAATAACCTCACGACCAACTCGTATTGCAATACATGCCTCTGATAAGGAATTTTTTTTCAAATTGTACAAATCAGTGAACACGGTGTGCATTCCGACCAATGAATGGACACGCACCGTGGGCGGACTTGTGTGCCTCTGACCTTAATTTGCCCTTGCACAGAAGCGTGTTGTTGTTGTTATCTTCACTGATGTTATTAGTCAGACATTTGTTTTCCATCGCAACGCCTGCGTTATAGTATAAGTTCAACTAGTGTGAAAAATAGAGAGATTATAGTAAAATCCTTACAATCGTTGCGGCTTATGGAACGAATAATAAGAATCAATAAAATACTAATAATGATACGCAAATTTGCATTTTGGGGGTTGAATAAAGAGAAAAATGGTAATGGCAAAAAAGGCTTTAGTCATTGCTTTGCGCCTTTACCTCACTTAAACAGAAATAGGCTCAATCCTATGCTTAATCCTGTGCTTAATCTTGGGGAAAATTTTATTGAGAACGTTCCTTTGGCAATCCTGATTCGTTTACTGCCCAAAAAATCTACATGGACAAAGTGTTTTCATTAGTAATGTCAGAGGTGATCACAGATATACCGGAACACGGTTCATTGGTAAATTTTCAGTAGGGTTTGTACAAAACAATTGTCTCACAATACTTCAAGACATTGTTTAATAATCGAATACTAAAGACGTTCACATTGGATTTTTAGTTGCGGCACAAAGGACATTATTAACGAAAATGTGTCAATAATTGGTTTTAAAAGTCATGTTTTTTTAATAATTTTCCGTTGACAAATAGGGTTTCGTGTATCACAAATTCACTCATAACACTCTTTGTACTTTGCTGCGTGTTTTGACATAAAAAAACTTTAAAATTGGCAACGTAGATTAAACGCAAATCCAAATATTGCCCGAAAATGACCTCAAAATTGTGCGACCCGCCCTCGTTTAGAAGGCTAATTCTGTAATTAATATATATATATATATATATAACTACATAAGGTTTAGTAAAAAAAAATGATCACTTACCTACCTTGTCGATGTGGGGATTACCGACAGAGAGAGAGAGAGAGAGAGAGAGAGAGAGAGAAAGAATTTGATATATAGTGATTAAACACATGGATTAAACGTTGACTTAAGAATTAATATGTAATGTAAATGCGCTGTAACGTTGCAACTGCTACCATAATTATTAACAGGTAACTGAACGGCAAAGATGATCTTAGTGTTATCACAGTAGAATCAAAAGCATAAGAATTAAAGTGAAACAATATTAAAGTTAGAATTAAAAGTGAAACAAGAAAAGTGAGACGATATTATATCATATTACAATATAGATGTAATTGTTTCACTTTTGACACGCAATACAGAACCATTCTATGAGATTGATCCGGGTCCGCGTTAGGTAAGAAGATGAAAATTTCCTTTGCCCATAACACTCTATAGACCCTAAGTAATGCATGTAAAATTTGAATGACATCAGTTAGGTAGTTCTCGAGTTTTAGGGCTTCAGGCATACAGACATACAGACTGACACACACACACCTATATATGTCATTTTTCATTTGTCCTAATTCTTTTTCATATCTTTTTATCGCTCTTTTGTTTTGATCTGTCTTGTAAATGATACACCCAAGTGTGTTTCAGCATGTCAGATGATAACGTAATTAAGTGTACTTAAGAATATTAAGCTTGAAATGAGTTGCAATGCTCAGCTATGATAATGTAGTTAAGAATGTTTTGCTAACGAGTTGTTTCTAGTTCATTCCCACTATGTGGCATCTTAGTCAGTAAACTTCGATTGCAACGCTGGGTGGCCATTACTAGTGAGTGACATTGGTAGGCGGAAACTGCGTAGAAGACTGTCATGCGCATACGCGCATACACACGCGCACACATACGCACACACATATGTGTAACCGTGTGTGTTTGTACTTTTGTTTCTCACGCACGATGGCTTGGCGATCGGTGTTGGATTTTTTTTACATATTCTTAACTTAGTGTTTCGGTAATATTAACAGAGTTTAACCATAAGTTCTGGGATTTAAAAAAATCCCATAAAGCCGGAGCCCTCACAAACCCGCAGTCAAATTTCTTGTGACTGAAGTAAACACATAAATTTCAGTCATACGCATGGTAATTGAATTGATTGAGTTAATCATCTGATACTTATTTTCAGGCCCCTGCAATAATGAAATGCATGTTCGGCCAATGCGTTACTCGTAGTCAGAACATAAAGGAGCGTAGCTGAATATTACAACCATTCTTTCCAGTGTTTTAACAATTTTCTAACTTCCCTAACGTCAATTACTTCATAAATAAAATACTTATGTTTATATTAATCATTGACATTAGGCTTTTATCCTTTTCTGGAGAAACACACCTGTAAATATTTCTAATTGTTGGACGAATTAATAAATATATAGCACTGGAAGTTCTACTGGAAGTTCCGTCCATTGTTCACTTTTCTGTGGTCTAACTATACATTATACATTTCGTACCAGTACACGGATTCTTTCTTTTACGAGAGCTCCTTGCCTCTCTACTTCTTTAGTCCGTAGATTCAGTTACCTTAGGCTTTTCTAAAATGATACTCTAGTTCGCCTCCTGGGGTAGCAGCGACAACATGATGCTGTAGTAATTTTTGCTGTCATACCATGAGTCGAGCTTACTTATCTTCTTTTTAATTCTTTCTATGCTATTCCCTGAAGTACTTCTCTATAGCAAGAAACCGCATTTACGTCATTTTCCCTGATGGTTTTGAATTTTCTCAAGGCTTATTTACGCAACCTGTCTCTTTGGCTGTTGTCCAAGAACTTCATGCAGTGAATGAAGTGATGTATGCGTCTCCCCAATTACCTTGTGTCACATATGCGAGACACGTTTCTCATCATCCTTATCAACTCCGCTATTAAGATATTGAACTTAGTATCATCCGTAATTTTATGTTCCGGTGGAACACGTACTTGGAAGCTATGATCTTGGCATAGTGTGAATGGTGAATTTGGACTTTGTTGTGTGATTTGTATCTTTCTTCGTAACACCGTTATATGTGTCAGACTTCTGAGACGCACCATCGTGCTAAACAAACTTAGCCAATTTGTAATTATATTCATGTAGAACTAGTTTCGCTTTCTTAAGAAGGTATTGATTTGTTGTCGTGTCATGCATTGGTAACATTTCAAGCAACTATTCACAAATATTAAAATGAGAATAGGAAGCCATGATAAAAATAGCAAGCTAATATCAATAGTTTCCCCAATAGCAATTGAAGACTGTGCGAACTTTCGTCCGATTTTTCAAATCATCTGACATTTCACCTCATCTTTCGAAACATACACGCGGGGGACCTTCGTATTTAGTGTAGGAAAACCCGTGAGCATTTCATAGTATCTTTTCAAGTTGTATTCCTTCGGTGTAGCGATGCAGTTATTGCAAATTAGACAATCTAATTTTTGGTTCACAATTGTAGCGAACCAACGCAACTCACTCTTTTCTTGAAAAGCATGACCCTCCTTATTCAATCTTCTCTTTTTGCTATCTAACAGAGGACTAGCCGTCGTAAAAGAACTTTCAGCGCTCCAAATCTTCTCTGTGTTATAAATGTGTAACAATAGAGACTATGGACTAAATCCCGCCTGCATTCAGGACACAAATTTTACTGAAGGATATTGAAAACTACTTCATAAAACTACTTCAAAATTACAAGATCTACAACCGAACATTAGTTATAATTTAAAATTTTGTCATATCAATTCTTTATTATTAAGTAACCATCTTTTAAAACCTTTTATTTGCTCATCAATAAACCTAATTTTATTAATTAAAGTATTATTAATTTTTCCTTATAACTACAAATTGTGGTGCTTCCCAATTTTTAAACGAGTCTCACTTGGGCTTTGAAAATTGCTGCATGCAGCCCGCGATCATCTTTTAAGACACGCCCAGTATGTAGGACAAAATCATATACAATATATTCTTAGTCAAAAGAGGGACCAATCCTATACAAAGAATTCACTCACGACTAAGGAATTTCTTTTACACGGAGACACTGCATACAAACCCTACTATTAATAAGGAATTAAGTAAATCCGGTAGTTCAATTTCTTGGCGAACTGTGTGTTTCATAAAGCACTACTGCGTTAACAGTAATTTGTTTCACTGCTATACCTTTCGACATTATATATCCATAGATTTTGAGGGAATCCGTTTGTATAGGTAGATGTAACAGCGTGTCTTTCAATTCGAATGTCTCCTGGGACAGATTTATTTATAATGAACACGAATATATACATATCTGTAGAGCTGTGCCTGCATTCACATACATTTTGATAGATCCTTGTATGTATGAATCGATATAAGTATGTATGAGTGTATATATATATATATATATATATATATATACAAATGTGCAGATGTGTGTTTTGGCTTGTATGTGTTTCTCTGTGTCACGAGTGAAAGTTTATTGCTATAACTATAAATATTATAAAGTACAGTTATGACATAGGTTGTTTGCTTATGTGGATAAGATTTTGATTGATGTGATCAGACAACGGCAAGATTTCGCTAGCGTAAAATCGTGTTTCTAAGACTATGTTATCGTGCCTCAGATGGTGTATTTCAGAATTACACCAGGCTGAGAATATACTCCACGGAAACCTAATGAGTTGAAAGAGTAGAAAATTATAAGAACCTCATGCATCAAATAAATATTAAACTAATGCCAAAATATGACCCGTTCCTAGTGTTATAAATATCATAATCAGACATAGACGCAACACCCGTACACACGCACACACACACACATACATACACAGACACACACATACATGAATACGCACATATGTGTCTGTGTAATTTGAGTAAGTAGATAAATTGTAAATTAGTTTGGTTGTTTATATAAACATACAATCAATTTTATCCATTCTCGCTGTGCAACCACCCACATAGCGGGTCTTCTTGCAAGCAAGCTTGTGCATATAAAACTAGTTACAATATATGGAGCAGTTACTCAAGGAGGCAAGCTGGCAGAATCTTTTGTACACCGAGCAAATTGCTTAACATCATTTCTTCCGTTTTACGTCCTGAGTTCAAATTCCGCCGTTGCTAAATTCCTCCTTTTACCATTTTGAGGTCGATGAAATAAGTACCAGCAGATCTCTGGTTGTGATGTAATCGATTTCTTCCTCTAACGAATTTGAAGACCTTACACCAACATTTCAAATCAATATATTCGATATGTTTCGCGTCATTACTTTAGTCAACTAACGTGAATTGTGATTCACAACTCTGGTCATAAACCACCTTACATCTAATCCTATACTTAGATTATTTTTTCAGCCTCATTATGTGACAGAAAAACTTGGTCACATAGTATTTTGCGGATTTCGACCGATGAGACGTACATCAGTACATGCAGTTAGTGATACACACTTGTACAAACACGACGTGTACACACACATATACACGCAAACAGCCTCGACATTGCGTCATTTCACGGCTTTCAACAAACAAGCATGCTACTCATATATACATCTATCGCATAGTAAGATGTACGTTCACCGGAGATACGCTACGCCGAAACGTATGACCTGATAAACCTTGCCTTTTACATATAATTTTTAATTCGGTTCAGTTACACGAGATCCAGTAAAAAGAAGTCATTTGATGAAAAGTTCAGAGGCCAAAATAACAAACGGTATCAGTAACACAGCCATTTGGGTGTTCAACATATTACAGAACGAATGTGAATAGGAGAGGGAGAAAGAGAGAGTCAAAGGGGTAGTTAAGATGAGAAAGACGGAGAATAAAACAAAATGACGCAAAAATATCTATTAAAGAAAAGAGGAAGGAAAATGGAATTGGCATGTAAACGAAAAATAACCAACACCTTCCTTGGGAAGAGAACAGAAGAAAAGTAAAATAATAATATACATTTTGAAAAAAATATTTGAAGTAATCTAATAAATGAGGAAGGAGTAGGCTGACAGAGATAACGGATGAGTTATGAAATCAAAATAAAAAAAGTGAAGGATGGATGAAAGTATAGATTGATTAGTGAAAGAATAATAGAAAAAGAGCAGGAAGGAGGCATATAAGAAGATAATACTGAAGGGTGGAAAGATCACGTGTAAGGAATGAGAAGATATTAGATGAAAAGACTAATCTGTATTCTTAATTCGAAAGAAAAGAGCAACACGTGAGTATTAAAGAAGAGAACATAAAGAGAGTGAAAATAATAAAATAAAGAAAGGAAGGAAGAAAGAACGAAAGAAGGCAAGAAAGAAAGAAGGAAAGAAAGAAAGAAAGAAAGAAAGAAAGAAAGAAAGAAAGAAAGAAAGAGAGAAGGAAAGAAAGAAAAAGAGGCACGTTGAATTTACAAAATTGAGAAGCAATGAAAGAGGATAACATAAATATGAAAATGCATGAAAATAATCGCCGCCGCCGCCTACTACTACTACTACTACTTACTACTACTACTACTACACACGTATACTTATTTACGTACATACCAAAAATGTGTACCTTACCAAATGTATTGAGTATCCCTTCAATCGAATGTAAAATTTTTATCATTATAAAGAAAAAACAGACGCGATTTATATATGTGTGTGTGTGTATGTGTGCATGTATATGTATGTGTATGTGTATGTATATAACATATATATATATACCATGGAAATACCAAAAGGAGGAATTAAGCATTAAAATTAACGGGAAATAAGTTTTAAACGAAATCCTAGTGCTAAAAGAAATGTGCTTCTGTGGCATTTCAAGTTAGTAAATAAATTAAGACAGATGGCGAAATCGTGGGAGAAAAGAAAATGTAAACCACTGTAAGATAAGAATAATGAAAGCTGACAATTGGTTAATGTTAAAGGAAGAGGTAAAGGGGGAAATGAATATGGTAAAATGAAAGAAAGAATACAAACGATTAAAACGTGTTAGGCAATCGCATTTGTAACAGATTAATACAGATTAACAAATAAAACTGTATCTAATGATTTGCAAATATTTTTATAACTAATGACACGATTTCACATCAAGAAACTTGAAAAACAAATACGTAAACGTAATATTAGTAAAGAGTTGTGTAACTAAGGATAAATCAAATATATGCCAGAAAAAAAGATAGAATAAATAAATAAAAGCAAAATTAATATAAAGTGGAAAAGAAACTAAAATGAATGTTTGAAATATAAATAATTTAGTTACTGTGAGTTTCGTTAAAAATATTGAAATGCTTTAACTTAATGTTTGTAATTGAGGGAGAAGGCAAGTAATTTTGAGGAGTGGGTTGGCACGGTAGCTGTGATTCCAGTACTTTGCTTGGGTAGAGGATCGACAAGGTTGACTCGGAGAAAGATTCGACAAGGTTGACCTCGATGGGATTTGGTCTCAGAATGCAAAGAATCGGAATAAAAAAAAAACTGAACATTAAACTTTTCCAGTGCAGTAACGATACTCCTGAAGTACCACCATTACTTCCAATATAATTATAAACATTTCTAATCTTCGCAGAAGCCAGTAGTTTTAAGAGGAATGAAAGTCGAGTGCATCGACCAAGCGCTCAACTGGTACTTATTCGACATACTGAAATATAAATTCAACCTTGCATTTGAACTCATAACTTAAAGAACCGGAAAAAATGCCACTAAACATTTTGTCCAGTGCACTAATGATTCTGCCAGTTCGACACATTTTCCTTGATCCTCTCCATTATAGGAACAAGGCATGAAATTCCATGTAATGAGGTTAGTCGAATACATCGATCCCGCTGCTCAGCTAGTAGTACTTATTCAACAGTGAAAAGTAAATTCGATCTCAGCGGTATTTGAACGGAGAGTGTAAAAAATGTGGAAGAAATGCCGCTATGCATTTTGTCCGGTGTGATAACGATTCTGTCAGCCTGCTGCCTTTTCCATAATAATCATAATGTTTATTTAAAGATGTATGTATTAAAGAAATACATTACCGTGGAAAGCAACGCATGGTAACAGAGAAATATGAATGCCTCTGAAAGAGAATATACTCCGAAGACTGAAAGTAACGTATTTGAATATTTAGCTATACAGATAGTTATAGAAAACAAATGTACGGTTATTTCAAATAATACGGAACACTTTTACCGACATACCTTTCAAGAGGTAGAAATTGCAAACAATCTGCGCATGTTTTTCTTCGAAAGAGTCACATTGAATAATGTAACGTTTACACTGAAAGAATGGGTCCAATGGTGACTGTAGGATAAACCTTGATCATAGGTTTCTTCATTTATTATCGCCATGAAAGGATAACATAAGATATCCTGCATCAACAACAGCATCAAAATATGATAGAGCTATAAAAACTACTGTCACTGCTCACATTAATCTCACTATTGAATATATATATATATATATATATATATATATTGCACTACGTTGGTTACAACGAGTGTTCCAGTTCATCCGATCAACGGTACAACCTGCTAACAAAAATTAAGGTGCTGAGCTCTCCACAGTCATTCGTCTTCTTAACGTAATTCTTAGAGAGATTGAGCGTGACAAAGAATGTGACGAGGCTGGGTTTTGAAATACGGGTGGTATTCCTTTTTGCCAACTCAAAATTAGAACAATTTTTTTAAAAATGTCTTCATTTGATACCCTCCCGGGTATCAAACTTGCGACGTTACGATCGTGAGCCACATACGCTTAACCAATAAGCAATGTGCTTTTATACACACAAACGCATACACACACAAACACACTCACACACACACATTTATATGTAGGCAGAAAGATAGAGAAAGAGATATAGAGAGAGGGATAGGTAGAAATATAGAGAAAGAGATAGATAGATAGATAGATAAATAGGTAGATAGATAGATAGATAGATAGATACATACATACATACATACATACATACATACATACATACATACATACATACATAGATGATGGATGGATTGATGGATGGATGGATAGATAGATAGATAGAAAGATAGATAGATAGATAGATTGATATGTTTCTTTATTAGCCACACAGGGCTGCACACAGACAGGACAAATTACAAGGTAGAGCTTTTCTTTTAGGGGTAAAAAAGGGGGTTTGGTTTTCGATCAAAACGGATCGTAAAAGGAAAGAAAGAGGACAAAAGGGGGGGGGGTAAAGAAAAAAAGGGAAAGAAAAAAAGGGAAAAAATTGATCAATAGGGATCGTTATCACAGAAATGTCAATTAAAGTGTAAAGGGGGGACAGGTGAGGTTTTACAAATAAGCAACTCTCTATATTAATTTTTACGGTTCATAGGATCATAGTCAAGGTGGCTTCGTCATTCATACGTGCCATCCTTGCTACATTCACCCATCTTTTCTTAAAACATTCAATTGCCTCTCTACTCTCACATTCCTTTTCAAGTGGTACTTGAAGAAGTTGATGAGAGATTGACCAGAGAGGAAAGTGTTTATCTCTAATCCTTTCAGGCGCGTCCACCAGATACATTCTTTCGCCATAGCCACAAGTATGATAAAAATAGCTCTTCCTTCCCGTTTGAAGGAAGGAGGCGTGACGATATTAACGATAGACTCGGCTGATAAACCGACACGTCCCACACGTGACAGCAGTCGTTCGACATAAGCCCACAGGTGGGAAATTGCTGGGCACTGCACGATTGCGTGCAGAGCGGTTTCGTCGCTCTGCCCGCATCTCGGGCAGCTCCGCCCCGTGTTTCTGGAGCCATGCCTATAGAGCTTATCCCGAACGGGCAGCGCTTCTCGGTAGCAACGCCAGGCCAGGGATATCTGGAATTTGTCCATAGGTCCCGGCTCGAAAGTCGTTTCAAACATGCGGGTCAAGTATTCCACGTCGACGCCCAGGTTTGCCCCTCCCCTCCACTAATCCCCTATAGAATGCTTTGGTTGTGTTGAAGTCACTCAAGGTCGACCCGGGACGGCAGAGTTGCTTGAGAGCAACGCGACACTCGCGGTGCCATTCGCCCTTCCTCGGCCTCTTTTTGATCCACGACTGCAGTTCGGTCATGGAGACGAGCTGCGGGAACGCGTGCCTCACAAACGGCGACCACACCTGTTCACCGTCGTCTACATAGAGCCGGAGATGTCGCAGTCTCAGCGCGTGTCTGTGCATCATCAACCACGGCATGCCCAGCCCTCCTTTTAACGGGTGTTGACAGCAAATGGATCGCCTGACCATCGGGACGCATCCTTTCCACAAGAAGCGGAAGAGAAATCGTTCTAGTTTGGTGATGATAGGGTTGGGTTGGTCCGTTCTTTGTTGCTTTTCATGCATTTCTGTATATAGCTTCTTGATTAGCCGTCCATCCTGTGGTGTGGGCAATAATGCTGGCTTTTGTGGTTTTTCCTGCGGCTGTTGTTGTTGTTGTCGTTGTTTCGCGGCAGATTTGCACTCCTTTTTGAGGTTTGTTTCACTGCCGCATGTATAGCAGCGTGGCCTTCTGCCCTCGACTACTACATACAACTTGTGGTCCTCCACAAGATGTATGTGGGTGGGAATTTTGTTAATGTCGTCTTGGCTTATGTGGAGGAGAATCTCCAGTCTCTTTCCCACCCAGTCCTTGTGTTTCGAAACAGCGATTTGCAGGGTGTTTATGTCCTCCATTTCGACGCATATGGCGGATGTTATCCATAGTGTGTTTGTTATTTGCGGGACATTATTGATAATGACCTTTGTTACCCTCTGGCCAAGGTAACTGGGTGTCATTGTTAGCTCATCTTTATGAAGAGTTAGCGTTGAGAATTGCTTTGCGAACTCTTCATTCTGAAAAACTACCTGTACGTGGGCAAACTTGTTCGACCAAGTCACATACTCTTTATATCTGTGTTTGCTTTTTGTGGACTTTTAGTTGTGTTGTTTGTTATTTTATAAATAATCGTTTTCTTTCTTTCCTCATTCAGTACGTGTTGCGGTACATTGCCGTTTTCTTTGGTGATTAGGGCTCTGGTGTCTTTTATCTGCTGTGCAGTAACGATACTATTGTTTACTTTTTCTTTTATCGCCTCGGCGATGTTTGTTGTTTTGTTATTGTTGTTACTGCTGGTGGTTTTGGTGTTAATGGCAGGGGTGTGGGTTGTGGGTATATTAGGTTTGTGGTTGCTGATTATGCAACTAGCAAGGGGTGGAAAGTTGTCTGCATAATTTGCCCCTGCGTTAGCGCAAATTTCGGCAACTCGTTTGATGGTCGCGGTTATTTCTTTCTCTCCTTCACTTGTTGGTGATGGAGGGAACAATGGCTGAAGGGAATTGTTGTTGTTGTTGTTATTGTCGTTCTTAGTGGCGGCGGTGGTATTAGTAGCAAGGGAGGCAGTCGTAGTAGCAGATATTGTAGTGGCGGCATCGGTATTGACGGCACGGTCTTTGGTGGCGGTGATGGTGATTGGTCTGGTGATCTTGGTATTGTTATTGTTGTTGGTAGTGGTATCATTAGCAGAAGTAGCAGTTGTAGTAGCAGAAGCTGCCATGGTGGTGGTGTCGGTGGTGATGGTGGAATCATTGGTGGCGGTGACGGTGCTTGGCCTTGCGACCTTTGTTTTGTAGTTGTTGCTGTTGTCGGTGCTGATGGTGTAAGTAGCGTTCAAACAGTCAAGTTCAGCGCATGGTGACAGGGAATCCTGCTTTTTTGTTTTGGCGTCACGCTTCAGTTGCGCCTCAGCCTCGTGGTGACCAGTAGCCATTTTTGAAAATAGAAATGGCTAAAATACAACACAAGGCCTACGAGAATTTTTTAAATTTTGCCCACAAAGGGCGAAGTTTTGTGTAGATATTAGTCCAGGTTTGCAGTGGATGTTGTTGCACAACTTTTAAACACAAAATATTTGACAATAAACACTTTTGAACGTACAAAATGACCAACGTACTTGGAGACCATTTAACTTGCGTCTGTCTGTCTGTCTAGATAGATAGATAGATAGATAGATAGATAGATAGATAGATAGATAGATAGATAGATAGATAGATAGATAGATAGATAGATAGATATGACATGATAAAATACATCAAAATATGTTTCTTTACGATCTAATATGTTGATATCGTATATATAAATATATTCACTTGTTTGCTGGTCCGTTGTATTCAGCTACATATATAACACACAGAAAGAGGGTTTCTTACACTCAGCTCCTACTCAGTTCCTGTTTTACTCTTTCTCCTTATATATTTATATATATGTATATATGTATGCGTGTAAACGTTTATATAACTCTGTGTGTGACTATATCCATGAGTGTCTGTGTGTGTGTGTGTGTGTGTGTGTGTGTGTGTGTGTGTTTGTGTGTGTGTGCTTGTTTGCCAGTGTGTGTGTGGTGTTCAAACTACTTCATCTATTATTTATTAAATCATTGAGCGAAGAAATTTTACTAAACTAAGACAAATCTTTGCCTTGCGCATTCTTTTAATCATTCCTTTGAGTTACATTAATGCTGTCTCACTCAATATCTTTTAACGTCAAAAAGTTTCTCCTCCCACCTCTCTCTTTCTCTCTCTCTCTCTCTCTCTCTCTCTCTCTCTTGCCCTCTTGCTCTCTTCTTTCTCTTCTCATTGTCTCTCTCTGTCTCACAAACTCTCTACCTCAGTTTCTCTCCTTCTCCAGCTCAGTTTGAATGAACGAGTTTATCTGCACTGAATTTTCTGTATAAATGAAAACCTTCACATGCACTGACGCTTATAAGAGTCTAGAAATTTCGTTAAAACAATCCAGATGTTGGCAAATCCATTAATGTCAAAAGCACATACATACATAAACAGAAAGCCTATACATATAGCACTATATGTTCAGGCGTTCAGCTTTCAATTACCTCGTTTTAATCCGTGTATGCGCAAAATGTATGCCACTCCTACGAATATCAATATATTGATGTGTCATATATATATATATATATATATATATATATATATATACATATATAATGTATATATATGTACATATATACACATACATACGTAAATATATGTATATATATACATACATATATGTACATATATTCATATACGTATATATAATATATATACAAATATAAATATATACGTATATATATGTATACATATATATGTGCATCTATGTATTTATATATATATATATATATATATATATATATACAAGTATATTTACATATTTATGTGACTGTATATACACACATATATGTGCATATTTTTATGCATGTATGCATATTCATATATATATTAGTAACCCTATACGTGCTTATGTATGTGTACGTATACATATATATATACATATATATATACACATACATATGCATATATATATATTTATATATATATTTGTGTGTATTCTATATATTCAATGCATACATATAAATTTTTATATGAATATATGTGTGTGAGAATACAAAAATGCATGTACGCGTATGAATATATATTTTTACATATGAATGCAAATCTATATACATACACTCTCACATAGAGACGTTATCTCTCACACCAGTGCTAGGTCGTTTTTCACTGTTAGAGGGGAAACACGAATGTGCTTGCGCAGATACGGTAGAGTTCTATTTTAATTTACTGCTCCCCGAGGGTTACGATTCCTGTTTAGTATGCCTCAGTGCCTGTGAATTATCATGCCTTGTCAAATGAAAAAAATTTTTGTCGTTAATTTGTAGTACGAGTTCAAATCCTTCAGTAGAAGGGTTAAATTGTGTATACTTCGCATTCCTTTAAGATGTGAAAGAAAACTGAGACAATTGGTAAGAAATCATTTTATAGAAATTTTCATCAAATGCCAAATTTTTGGGATAGTATTGTTGTTTTTAACAAATAAACAAAAAATAGATTTAATGTGCTCTTTTCTACTCTAGGTACAAGGCCCAGAATTTTGGGGGAGTGGGCCAGTCGATTAAATCGACCCCAGTACACAGCTGCTACTTAATTTATCGATCCCGAAAGGCAAAGTCGACCTCGGCGGAATTTGAACTCAGAACGTAAAGACGGACGAAATACCTATTTATTTACTACCCACAAGGGGCTAAACACAGATGGGATTAAGTTGATTACATCGACCCCAGTGCGTAACTGGTACTTAATTTATTGACTCTGAAAGGAGGAAAGGCAAAGTTGACTTTGATAGAATTTGAACTCAGAACGTAACGGCAGACGAAATACGGCTACGCATTTCGCCCGGCGTGCTAACGTTTCTGCCAGCTCGCCGATTTAATATACTGATTCCATTCATACCTTGTCATACCATATATGAATATATATAGAAATAAAAGTAAAAATGTTATACCAAATTTGAACAATGCAAAATCAATGTCTTAAATATGCGTTGAAGACAATTACAACAGGTGTAAGATGGCAAATAAATCTTTGAAAATAATACATTTCCTAAACTCAACTCTGGTATTATTACTCTTAGATCTCAGTCAAAAAGCTGAGAAGTGATAAGTAAACTAAACTTGATTTTCATAGAGTAACCGCTGCTGAAAAATTACATGATTATATATTTAATAAGGAACACCTTATTGAGATGAAAGGCAAAATTGGGTAGTTTTTGATGAGGTGTGAGAACCGAGGTGAATTTTCTTTATTCACTTATATCTGGTCTCAACTTTTGTTATTTAAGCTGTTTGGTGTTTGGCCTTCTTTCTTGCGTACATAATCTAAACAATGTGGCAGCTAATCATGTATAACTAATGTAAGACTTGGTGCACTTAGAAAGAAGTTACTGTCTTTTGACCATTAAGGATTAGTACATAATCTTTACTCTCTCTCTCCTTTACTCTTTTACTTGTTTCAGTCATTTCACTGCGGCCATGCTGGAGCACCGCCTTTAGTCGAGCATATCGACACCAGAACTTATTATATGTAAGCCTAGTACTTATTCTATCGCTCCCTTTTGCCGAACCGCTATGTTACGGGGACGTAAACACAGCAGCATCGGTTCTCAAGCGATGTTGGGGGTAAAATACAGACACACAAACACACATATATATGCATATACGTATATAAAACGGGTTTCTTTCAGTTTCCGCCTACCAAATCCACTCACAAGGCTTTGCTCGACTCGAGGCTATAGTAGAACCCGGAACTATGTGGCTGGTAAGCAAGCAACTTACCATACAGCCACCCCTGCACCTATATCCCAAGAGCAGATTGAATTATGATAAACATGGGATTTTAAACTCAATTGAGATGGCATACATAACCACTACAAAAATAAGTTTACGATACAAATTTGAATATAAATTATGCAGCAACTGAATAATTCAGATCAGTAAATTACTGATACATATTTAATTATATTCCCACTAAAGCAAAGCAGTTGTATTCCATTAGAAAACGCCGTCGAGTTTGGTATCCTATATATAAATAAGGAACCTTTTTCTTGATCACCAAGCTCAAAGTAAGGCAGCAAAATATCGAAAAGTAAATCGATAGCAATGAATAAAGATAAAACAAACGAAATAAAATGACGAAGTGGGAGAATTAATTACACAGTCGATACCTTAGTGGCACGACTGCGAATGCTTAATGCGTTAATATCGGTTACCTGTAGGCGATTCGGTTTTTCATAATGTCATTACTATAATGGTATTTTAAGTCCTAGCACTTCTATCTATCTATCTATCTATCTACCTATCTATCTATCTATCTATCTACCTATCTATCTATCTATCTATCTATCTATCTATCTATCTATCTATCTATCTGTCTGTCTGTCTGTCTGTATGTATGTGTATGTGCGCATGTGTTTATGTGTGTATATGTTGATAAATGTATACGGATGTATGATTAACTCTCTCTCTCTCTCTCTCTCTGTATATATATATATAATATATATATATATTCTTTTATTCTTTTACTTTTTCAGCCAAGTGACTGCGGGCATGCTAGAGTACAGCGTTTAGTTGAACAAATCAACCCCACGTCTTATTCTTTGTAAGCTTAGTTGTTATTCTATTGGTGTCTTTTGTCGAACCGCTAATTTACGTGGACGTAAACACACCAACATGTGTTTGTCATCCTGCAATGGTAGGGTGGCAAACACAGACACACAAATGCATACACACAGACACACAAATGCATACAAATAGATAGAGAGAGAGAGAGAGAGAGAGAGAGAGACATACATACACACATACATACATACATAGATACATACACAGATCTCAGCACAAGGAATACTGGTGGGACGTTATCGTCGAAACATCTGTCAAATGTAAGCATAACAAGCCCGATATTGTTGTTTAGGACAACAAGAAAAATGTATGTAGGTTCATAGAGGTCAACTGTCCTGCTGATGAGAATATATCTTTGAAAATCAAAGAGAAAGGAGATAACTATCGACATCTGCTTCCTAGCCTCCACCTTCTGTATCAGGATACAAAGTTTACATTTATACCAATATTAATTGGAGCACTTGGTTTTGTAAGTAAATGCCAAAGCCAATGTATTCTTTTTTTTTGCTGCTGCTGTTCAGCAAGTGGTGTCTTAGAGCGACTACACGACGTGCAAAGACTGTCTGCACTGATCTCATGCCCCTAACACCTTTATCACTTCTTAGGTAGATTCTGTTGATATCACTATTTTTGTGGAGGTTTCCAGTCGTTAAAATCTTGAAGATAATTATATCTATGGAGTGGATTTCTTCCTCAGATAAGTCAATTATCCCAAATTTTGGAATTAGCCCTCGTACTGCAAATACTTTGTCAGAGAAAATTGTGGAATATAGTTTTGTTGTAAGAAAAGTTCCGAAGTAGATCAGGCCGAAAATGTCGCTAGAAGCTAGGATCACCAATCGTAGATTGGCATATTTCGGTCTATTATGCGGAGAAAATCCTGAAGAAGGACATCATGCTCGGAATGGTCAGTGGCAAGAGAGGAAGAGGCCGACCAAGAACCCGCTGGCTAGACACCATCAAGTGTGATACTGGAATGGACATAGCCAATCTGAAAGAAGCGGCCCAGGATACAACTGACTGGAGGACAATGATTCAACGTGTGACCGAGAGTCGGCTTCGACTGAGCGGATAGATAGATAGTAAGAGGAGAGTGCAGACTGCCTATTTATTGACATATATTTATGTTTATATGTATGTATGTATGTGTATGTGTATGTATTTATATATGGGTGTATGTATGTATGTATGTATGTATGTATGTATGTATGTACTTGTGTTTATGTGTGTATGTATGTACGTGCATATAACGTAAATGAATAGGAGTTTATAATCCAGGCAAGTGCCTTATCAAAATTATGATATAATCCAGATCGGGCTAACCACATATGATAAGAAACATACAAAAATGTTTGTAGTTATGGATAGGTAAATCCTGAATTCGCTTAATTGCATGGCTGAAGTAAATTGAGAATTGAAGCGTAAGGCAGTCGTGTGTGGGGGATCCTAAAACATTAGAGTACATGACAGCGAAGATTGTTTAAAATACGATATGACTATTTTACTGGTCTCAATGAAAGCAAAAATGACCATTTTAAAATTTTAAGTAAGAGATTAGATTAAATTAGGTCAGGAGGTATTCATGACACTAACAACACAAATAGGATGAGATACTACTTATAATATAAGCCGGCAGATTTAAGAGGAATCGAAAATACTAAGAGATAATATAGAAATAAATAAATAACCTTTCTATTTGAGTGTTTAGACGATTCCATAATAATACAATTGTATTGTTATTTTAATATTAGAAGTGTAGTACTGATTGAGAAGAGTAAAAAGTTGAAACTCTAATTATAATTAGTCTCAATCTAGGAAACGCCCTACAATCTTGACTTTTATTGTGAAAGTGTTAAAATCTAAACAGAATAAATTAAAGATTACTGGACTTGGTTAACTTGTGTGCACTTCTGTCGATGTGATATCTGATTAAAAACACTTATTTGGAAGATGTTTAAATACTTTTCTGAATGAATTTGCGCATTTCAAAACTTATTCACTTCTGTGAATTAAGAATCTGTAACTAGAGGTAAAAACATGGAATATTTCTTCTAAGCATAGACTACACTTCTAATTATTTATATTATCTACGTAATTGACTGATATTTGTCCTTATCTTTGTCTTGGGGAAATTTTGAACCTGAGTTCCAAATTTCCCCAAGACACGTGATGAAGGCTGGAGGTATATCAGCCGAAACGTTGTGTAAACAGCAAACACGATGAGGACAAGTATATGTCAATTGTAAATAATGTAAATAATGTACGTAATTCTTCATCTCTTCAATATAGAACTGTACACTTCTAATTCCCAATAGTATACAGAGAAATGCTACTAATAATTGCCCATATAATATCATATTTAGTGTCATTCTTTAATGCGCAGATGAAGCCACTAAAACTTGTACAGTTCATTTTTGAATAAACAATGGTCGCAAATCGCATAAGTATCATGTACCATGGTCATTTGCGCCTGATGGCTGATATCTGGCGTGCAATGAGCATAATGCTGTAGTATTTAGCAGCCATCACCCGATTGGTGATTTCTATCAAAATGTGGTCAGAAATGAGTGATATCAATTCCTTTTGACTGTCATGTCCCAAATAATGAGCAACTGTTTCTGCATTCTGAATATGTCGCATGTGCTCTGGCAGAATGGGATTGAACTTAGCAAGCAATTGCACTTCGCCTAAAAAATGTCCATTACCACGGACCTAGAAACTATCGAAAATACCACGAAAGGCCATGTTCCTCTCAGCTAAAATAGACCAATTGCCAATATACGTTCTAACACTGCATGGTGCGAGCTCTCTCCTTTTCCACTAACGCAATCGCCTGTTTGTCAATAGTTGAGGCAGTTTTAAGGCGAAATTCATCATGTGGTGCTTATGGTCCATTGATTTCTGTTGTTCTTCTAAGGTCTTACTCAAATATTACCAACTGCTGACACTTTGAAGTGTTATTCTCATTTTACTGCGACCAAACTGCTTGCAGCAGAAACAATACCTCGCATCATGCTGAATTGATAATACAAACTACGTACGAAGTAAGTTTTCCTATTTGGTGGCATCTTAGAATAGAAGTCGGAATTGAATCTGAGGTTTTCTTTCGTATTTTTTACTTGAACATCTCCAAGTTTCACAATATTTTCAGCAATATGTAAAGGTTGTTGACAGCATGCATCTTATAAGTCCTTCGGAATTCTGTTCCCTGCTTAAAATGTAGTAACCTGCTGTGAATTTGTTGTTGCTCGGTGTTTCCGTCATTATTTGCTTGCCTGTCCGGGCAGTGGTGCATCGCTATTCGATGATAGTAATGTCGCTGATGTATATGGTATCATAAATTGATCCATGATTTCAGCCATACTCTTCCTGTCATTTGCAGCCAGTTTCTCTTATTTTTTGCACTTTATACACCGGATTCATGCTTTCGAATCGACATCACTTGAGATTTTAAATACAAGATGCTCTATAAAAATACCATGAAATTTATTGCATAAGATTAATGTAGGATTTACAAATGTTACATATACACGTAATACTTAGGCCTTAATCAACAAGTATAAATATATACTTTGGCCTACATGTATTTGCTTATGACAGACAGATATAGGTGATACAGATACAAATACAAGAAACAGGTGTAATGTGTATACTTAAGTATAGCTACAAAACATGCATTGAAATATAACTTTTAAAAAGTGTATGACATGTATTAAACCCATTTCTGCCTTTTGTTTCAACTAGCGGGAAGTTTCATTTATGGAACTTTTTTTTTCATTTCAACTAATTTATTTTCCATACAGTCACCGCGGATGCTTACATTTCGCTACCAAAGAATTATGTCACTATATTTCAGATATTTTAATAAAAACAGCTCTTTATCAAAACTTTAGAACTCGCATATAATTCCATCGTATTAAAACATCAAATCTGAAATCCTTTTTAAATTTATGTGAGTAATAAGGATCAGAGTATACGAAGCCTATTTAAATAAGAACCTTCGTGATACAATGTAATATTTTTACAAGAACTTTTGCAGGTACAATGTATTACCATTTTATCTTTTGAGATTTTCAGGTAACATAGATTAACGATGTATTGAGAGGAATTCTTTGGAGTTAGAATAATTCACCTGTAGCAACTCTTATTCAAGGACCTATTGAGTGAGACGGGCTACTCAACCTGAAGAAAATTCTAACTGGGCCCCACCTGCTAGGTCATGCGTTGTTTATCTTGATATGAGATCACAATGTCGAGTACATATAGTTGTGATGTATGAGCCTAGTGTACCCTTATCAGACAAGTAGTCATGATGGGTATAAAGGGCTTTGTGTATTTTACCCCGGTGTTGCATTGATGAGCTGCACCGCTTTCTCACGCCTTAATAATGATGATGATGATAATAATAATAATATAATAATAATAATAATATAATAATAATAATGATAATAATAATAATAATAATAATAACAACAACAACAACAACAACAACAAAAACAGAAACAACAATTACAACAACAACAATAGTCATTTCTACTAAAGACTTAAAGCTTGAAATTTGGTGGGAAGTGGTTAGTCGATTACATAGACCCCAGTACACAATTGCTACTTATTTTATCGACTCCGCATAATTTGAACTCAGAACGTAAGGACGGACGGAATATCGTTAAGAATTTTGTCCGGCTTGCTAACTATTCTGCCAGATCGCTGCTTTAACAACAACAAGAATAGCAGCAGCAGCAGCAATAGTAATATTATTATTATTATTATTATTAGTAGTAGTAGTAGTAGTAGTAGTAGTAGTAGTAGTAGTAGTAGTAGTAGTAGTAGTGACAGCAGCAGCAGCAGCAAGAGCACAATGGCCGTAATAGCAATAATATGATGAGTATGGAACATTTTCTTTATCATACATTGCTACATTGATTCATCTAGCTCTGGTTTATTAAAGTTCCTGTTTTGCTATACACAGTTGCAATATAATATTTACAGTCCGCTGAAGTGATAAAATAACGAAAGATAACACAAAACAAAATTTAATTTGGAAAGTAATTTCAAACTTTTACCATCAGACCAGTTTCCGCATGTAACACAGACCACTGACGGAAAATAACCCGACTGAGATCTATACAACAGATGACTGGGCCTCATAATTATATTCAAATGTGTTAGAGGAATATTTTGCATGCATGAAACAAGATATATCTTAAAGAATTTTGAAATACATCAAAATGATTTTGATCTGAAGAGAAACCAGTGTCAGACACATCAGAACATTAACATCTGGTAGGAAAAAAATAATATCAGACGTAATTTGGTGATAAAATTTACATTATAGACAAAGATATAAGCACCATCTAAGAAAAGCAAGTAAATCAGACAGTGTACGTATGTATACTTATGTGCGTGTGTGTATGCGAGTGTGTGTGTGTGTATGTGTCTGTCTGTCTGTCTTTGTATTTTATATTCATCTGATCATATATATATATATATATATATATATATATATATATATATACATACATATACATATATAAATACATACATAGGTATATATATATATATATACACAAACAAATATACATAAACTTCTATAGGTTTATACACACACATATATATACCTATAATTAGGTGTGTGTATATGTAAATATAAATAACTACATATGTGGGCATGCCTATTAACATACATGTTTGCATATGTTCATGCATATGTATGTGCGATTATTCACAAAATAAAGACGCTGTATAGTTGAAGCTTGATTCTCAGACTGATCTCTCACATGTTGTATCACGTGTTTCTTATTCATTCCAAATGCTATAGTCGCCACTGAGACACGTCTTGTAAATCTTCTGGTCTATTTTGTATTATGCTGCGAAAATACCAGAAGTCTGAATGTGCTTATCTTAAGAACTATTCCTTTCTTGGTAACAGGGTCATGCACTGGTCTTGTGCTTATTCCTTACCTCGTTTATTTAAACCTGCATCCCTCAATGTTTAGTGGAATATTTCAATTTCTTACTAAAATCGATCGCAGATTATCTAATATCGATGGTCAAGATATTGGTTACTACATTTCTATGAATTTATCTAATCAAAATCTTCCGATTCGAAGTGAGTTTTTGAAATACATCAGTATTAATGAATATACTGATGATTATCTTTGAAATACAGG
>NC_043012.1:47675610-47683110 GCF_006345805.1 Octopus sinensis
TCTAAATTCCTTAAAATTCTTATCTATTATATCTTTCCTAAAATCTGCCCATAGTTATATCATTCATTAATGAAGATATTTAGATGGCTTCTCTCTAAAACCTTGGACCATGCTGGCCGCTGATTTGAAAGATTTCCATGTAATCCGTTACCTCCCCACAATTTTAGCTTCTTTTACGCTCGTCGAATAATTAGTTACCCTCCGCATTGACTCATTTGAACATGTCATAGCATAAAAATATTTCTCACCTTTCATAATGTTTTGGCATTAATCTCGCTTCTAGTGGTGACAGTACTCTCAAAATGCAGAGTTTTGTCGAGTTTCAGAATGGTTAAACAGCGTACTGCTCGTATTTTACTTTCAAGTCACTTCATGATAGAATGTGGGTTTGCTGTTCTATTCGCGGTGCTTTAAATGCTTAATTTGACGTTGTCGTGAATACATATACTATTGATTTATTTTAATTTAGTAATGTTAATTTGAGGTTGAAATTGAAATTGCAAACAGAGCAAAGGCAAATAAAATCCATGCCTACATTAAATAGCCGTCTCTTTAGAACACAGATATTACTTTCAAACTGGTTGCGAGCATTAGAGTCGAATTTTTTGAGATCTGCTATATAGCCATTTAAAAACAAAAAAGATTGTGGAGAAATTCTTTAGTTTTGGGCAGAAATGACATCAAGGGCACGATTACTACACCTTCAGCCCCTAAGAGACCAAAGGAGTTCGATTCAAATGCATTCTTTAAATTGCAATATCAATACCTAATCCACAAGTGGCCGTGCGGAAAGTAAAATATTCTACTGCGATCTACTGCATCAGCGGGTAAGAGATGAAACATAGCTGGTATTCAACCTAGGAAAACGACGGGTATTTTACTGATGTACTTACATGTATGTATATATCATGTATGTATGTGAGTATATACATACACATATAGATGTGTCTATACACACAGACACACACATATGTATATGTGAATATCTGGTGTGTAAATCACTTCAATCAATCAATCACACACACTCTCTCTGTATATATATATATATATATATATATATATATATGTGTGTATATATATATATACACACATTCGTTGCTTTCTTTCAAGGAATCTAATGCTCCTGGCTTAGTTTTGTTGTCCCATTATGTATGTATACTTATCACTCTATTACTATCGACGTGTCTATCGGAGGTTGTTTAACACTGGTTGTCACAATTTGCACCCAGCTTCATTGTGTCAATCATTGCATTTCCATCTTTGCCCAAATCGTCTACCAAATTCTTTCGTTAACTTTGTAGTGTTTTTCCCGATCTCTTGGATTATCATTCGGCAAATGCATGAGGCCACCTAATATCTGTCAAACTTGCGACATGTCCGACCGAGCGCAAATTGTACTTTTGGTATACTGTGACCCCCACTTGCCGCCCCATTTCGTGTATCTTCTCTTAATGATATTTCTAGCATGGAGCTTTCATAGTTGCAAATTGATTTCCTTGTTTCTTCGTAGTGGTCCACGTTTCACTCGCGTATGAGAGCGGAAGAAGATGGGTGATACTGAACAGTCTGACCCCTACTGTGCATCCTTTCTGTCCTTCTTTTCTTCCAGATTTTTATAATACATATGATTATACACCACACTCAAATATTTGAATGTATATCTCTCGATATGTACGTATGTGTGTACGTGTGTGTATATATGTATGTATGCATGCCTGTATGTATGTATAAATGAATGACTACATGAGCACCAAGCAGTGATTAGGAATAAACTAACATTCAAATTGTAAAAACGTTGCACTTACCATGGGAGAAAAAATGTCTCTCATGATAAGACGTGTAAAAACACCATATCTCCAAATTACCTTTCATTCTCAGATTTTCAGATGACCGTTCCTGGCATTTTAGCGTTCCGCAATGGGATATCTAATAGAGATAATACTGGACAGAGTCTAAGACGTAGCTTGAACTAAAAAACTCAAAATCAGTGCCTCAGTTGCGCTATTCGACCTTTGGATCGTGCTGAATACCACAGCAACAAGGTCAAGCAGCTATTAGGAATAAACAAACTTTAGGTTAGATAAAATATATTTGTGACATATTTTAACTTCTGAATGTGAATTCACTGCAGTTACCGCGAAGAAAATGTCTTTCATATGGTAAAAAAATGTAAACGCACCGGGACAGGGGCAGTACTGGGCAGATACGGTGCAAGCTCCCTCAGCGCCTAGGCATAGTCAGATCACAGTTAATTCGGATTTATATTAATGCACTTCAGAGACCCATCTAGCGCTTTGGGTTAAACTCAACTTGCCTTGTCAGTTTATGAATTTATCGTGAAAATCATACGCTGATTTCCCCTCGTCAGTCATTAAGATGAAGCGCTTCTTGTTGCTATTAGTTGTTTTAACTCTTATTTCTAGCAGTACTGGTGCTGACGAGTGCCCTCAGTCACATTAATGACGTATATATTTCTAAATTGTGAACAAACCACCCTTATTATTATACATACATATGTGTATGTGTGTATGTATACGAAAGGCTTCTTTCAGTTTCTGTCTATCAAATCCATCCACATGTCTGTGGTTGTCCTGAGACTTTAGTAGAAGACATTTGCCCAAGATGTCAGGCAGTGGGACCGAACTATACACCATTTAGTTAAGAAGCAAGGAAGCTTCCTACCACACAGCCATGCCTGTATGTATGTATGTATGTATGTATGTATGTATGTATGTATGTATGTATGTATGTATGTATATATATATATATATATATATATATATATATATATATATATATAATATATATATATATAGTATGTGTGTATGTATGTATGTCTGTGTATGACGTATATGCATATATGTCATAGAGAGAGAAATAAATAGATACAGATATATATTCATACATATCTTAAGGCATGGAAACACGAAAAGTATCATGTAGGTACACACACAAATTCTAAATATTCAAGTGCAAACCGAATATATTAAAAGCGCGATAAGAATATAGATACTTGCGTACGAATGTGTGAATATACGAATGCGATTATATGTGTGTGTGTGTGCGTGTGTTTGTGTTCGCGTGTATTCTTTCAGTTTATGTTTATTTTATAGTACAAAAACATAAAAAACTCAATATAAGGTTCTATCGGATTTTCGTAGAGAATTTTATAACATCATTTATGTTAGATGAACAGAGATAACAAATCCGAGTAGAGGAATTGTGCGCATGCGTCAGCTATGTTTGTAATCGCTGTTTACAGTTAACGCACCCACGTACAACACATACACACAGAACATGGAGATACGAAGAGACATGCACACACACACACATACGCATACAGAAACATATACATATGTAAACAAATAGAGTCAACAGATAAGATCCAGATATTTTCAATGTAGAAAACAGTAGCGCTCAAAAGAGTTTAAGTTACATCCTGAAGCCTTTTACAGAGGACCAAGTCCGCGGTGTAAAAAAGTGGCAATAATACGAATCCAACGAATCCAGGTGAGCGGATATGGAGATAATTATGTGAATAAGCACATAAAACTACTTGGGTTTGCTATGCAAAATATATATACATATATACACGTATACAGCATGATAATAGAGAGAAATGCAAGATTGAATATTTTCAGACGATGAATATTCAAGTATAAGTATATGGATAGAAAGATAGAAAATTAAAGGGGACAAGGCCCGACAGCTGTTTCTGGAGGCTCGGAGTTACTTCGTAATGTAGTTCACCAAAATATACAGCCAGTAATGGAATGAAATAAACATTGAGTAGATCCAGCATCTGTCATCAGAGTGCAGAGGTGAAAATCTGACATTTCAGATCATGATGTAAGGAAATTTAAATGTAGAATGGTGAAGAAATATTTAGCAGAAAGGGTGGTTTTTGTGGAAGGGGTATGTTGCTAGTGCGACTAAGATCTAACATTCCTTGTTAAGATTACCGTTGTACCTTCTTCTTAACCAGCACATCTCCATTTGTAGCCATCACATCATCATATTTTGGATTTTCCCCACCTACCTTTAGCTTCCCTTAAACCATAACCACTTAGTATTACCTACAGCTGTCTTCGCTATCAATTTTATCCACCCCTCTCTCCCTCTCTGTCCACCTTCCTCTATTTACTCTCACACAATTATACATTCCTCAGGACTTTCCCGCTACCGCCAACCCACCTTCATTCTTCCAATTCTCCCTTCACCACATATTAGCATCTTTAACTGGATCCTTTCCCCCTCTTTTCTGAGAATCTCGATTTGCCTTAGTTTATAGCTTTACCATCCCTAAATTTTAGCATCTATTTACAACAAGAAGGACCACCCTTCAAATACTACCCATGCAACAGGTCCCAGTTATCTCCCACCTCTCCTTTTCTACAACTACACTCAATGTCCTGATCATTCTTGCGTCACATCTTCTTAAACCGACTCTCTTGTCTCTTCTTGCCCTCCCTTCCTTCAAAACTCCTCTCAGCCCCATCGAACTTTCTATTTCTTCCGTACACAACTGCTGACCATACTCTTCATGCATTATACCTTTAAATTTCCCTGTATCATGATCGGAGCTATCAGAGGCCGGATCTATCTAATGTATATATACTTCCATTACTGGTTACATATGTTTGTGAACTACTTCTTCCAACTTTTTGAAGTGACTTTGAGCCTCCAGAAACGTCTATCAGGCTTGTAACACCAGAACGTTTCAGAGTTTTCCTACTCTATGTAGGTTTGCTCTGTTAATATATATATATATAGTTGGAATTTACAAAACAAAAAAAAGGAAAAAAGACAAAAGAGGTGTATTAGTTTAACGCTCGGGAATGTGAGAAAGGCCTTTACGCAAGCCTACGCTCTTCAGCAGGAAGGTACAAGAGAAAATAAACAGAGAGAGAATTTTAAAAAAAGCTTATTGGCTATCGGCCGATTATGGTGATGGCCGGATATATATATTTATATATGAATATTCATCGTTAGAAAATTTTCAGTTTTTGCATTTTCTCTGTTTATATGTATACATGAATATATATTTTGTAGTTCGGACGTATACGATTTTGTTTGTTTATTTGCATCATTGTGTCTATGTAAACAAATATGCACAAATAAAGTGTTTTACATATACAGGTGTGTGTGTGTGTGATGTGTATATATGTGAACGCTAGTGTGTGAATGTATGTGCATATAAGTGTGCAAACGAGGGTGCGTGTGGTTTATATTTGTTTGTGTGTGGTTTCTATGCATTTGTGTCGGTTGTGAACGCGTGAGTATTTTTACTTTTTGTAAAATATTATATTACATACAGTCACATATAAAATAGAATATTTGCTCCGAATATGTCGCCCCGTCGAGGCCCAGATTTTCCTGTTCTTTCGTTTCACCTATATGAAATTTATTGTGAAACCAAATTTTGTGTATTACTAATACATGCACAACGTGTTTAGCTTTTACGCTGAGATTATGGCAGAGAGATCGTGTTCGATTGGCTCACATGATGATTGGATCGATATGTTCTATATATATATATATATGCATGTGCGTTTATGAATATATCTGTATATGTATGTATTTATGTATGCTTGCTTGTGTGCAAGTACATGTAGCCTTGCATGCATAAACCTAGTGAGTAATGATCATAACCATTCCAAGACTGGTTATTCTCCGAAGCTGTTCAAGATTAATTCATTCATTCCACAGAGAGAGAGAGAGAGAGAGAGAGAAAGAGGAACGGCTTAATGCAGAATAATGTCTCTTTTTCAGAATTAACCATCTTTTGCAACGAAATAAAAGTAAGCACAATGCTCACTCTTTTCTTGTTTAGTAGCTAGGCCTCTTCTTTTTTCTCTGCTGAAGTACATCTTTGGATGTTGCCATACATGGTGTTTTCTTCAAACAAGATCAAAAGCTATCAAGATTGACAGGAAAAAGCTATGCGAAGTATTCCTCGATATCCTGCTTTTTGTAAATAAGGCATCAACATCGAAGAGTCGAATCGTAACGGCCAAGAATATCACTAAAATAACTTCCACAAGATGTTTCTTGGAAGTTACTGAGATGCTCTAAACATCATACACAAAAATATACTGAATAGCAGGTCAACAGATGTAATACATTTCTCACGAACAGGACCACCGGCGATATGCAGCAACTGAACACTAGCTACCGAAGAAGCGTGGAGCACGGAAATCACGTGATCTGGCAGTTTTGGTGCCGATGCCATACGATTTCCGTCCGCTACGCGATACGTCTATGGTCTTAGCACCGTACGTCCATATTACGGGTCCTCTCATCAAGGATACCATAGCATTCAGCGTTTTGATAATACGTGCTGGTAATGTAGGATCTAAAGTTCGGCAGATATATATATATATATATATATATATATATAATATATATATATATATATATATATATATATATATATAAAGATGATGCATATGTTTGTGATAGTCTGTGTCTGTACACAAACAGACAGACAGGCAGACAGATACACACACACACACACATACATGGAGCGAGCGACTATTTTCCCAGTTAGCGTTAGCTGGATTCTCTTAAATGCTTATTTATGCTCTTTATTTTCCCGAAAGCAGGCTTAATATTAAATTGTCACTTTGACATGAAGTTACTTAGTTCACTGTTTAAAAGACTTTGGCACATTCCTTTTTCATTTTGTTTGTCTTAACAAATAACAATTACTTTATGCGTCAAGTATTTGTCGCACCAAATTTTTCGTATATCCATTATATTTGTTCACTGCCTCTCTTGTTGTCAAAATATTTACGCACTGTCCTATCTTCACTACATCATTCTCAATCAGAATTTGTTATAAATTTATGGAAAAACCGACGCCAGAGTATTATCAGTTGGTGTCTTTCATTCCTCAGCTGACATTTGGATGTGGGCGTTCATGTTTGTGAATTTTTGACTTTATATTCATACGTACGTGTTTGCATAGATATATTTTCAGTCACAGAGACGCACAAACACAAACGAGGAAACTGATATCTTTGCGTGTATAGAAACAAAACTGGATAACAATTTAAAGAAAATTTGTGCTATAGAAAGTGAGAAAATGTAGGATTGACTTATTAAAGGTTTCCTTAATTTTTAGGTAAATACTTAAAATGATGTTCGCCGAAGTATGCTGCACCAGAAACATACAAGAGCTGAACGAGTGTCAAATTTTTCATATCACTCAGAGGAAAACTTATCACAAGAATGCAAACTTATATTTCAACTTAAAATTTAAATTTTAAAACGCAAGGTTTAACGGAGTGCTATATAAAGTTTAATCCAGTACTTTTGGAAAATAATGGTGAAACGTTATGGTTAATAGAACCAAGTAAATTCATAGTTTTTACAGCATTGTAATCAACATAGTTCTACCAAAAATAAATTTCTCGTTTACAAGGGTAATCGGAAATATATTTATCACCTACATTCAGTCAAATTTGCATGTATATTATACTCTCTTCATGCTGCTAG
>NC_043012.1:47688110-47705610 GCF_006345805.1 Octopus sinensis
GACTCATTGTGCAATAAAATGGTTCATATTAGGTTGATTAAAAATCTAATGGCAAATATTTATTTACTTTTTTCTTTCGTTTAAAAATCGGGACGAACTTTCCGGACAACCTAATATATTTTATTCAGAATTTTTTTTTTAATTTTTGGAATGTCCCCCTACAAAATATTTCCCTTCTATGTCTTTCAGTTGATAAGAGTAGGTAAACGATACAGCAACCAACCATATTAGGCTGCACTTGTGACTAACAATAGTATTGTTACTCACATGTGCAATACATTTATGGTCGTTATGTTTGATCTCTGCATCTCTTTCAAAGACATTGATTTATTATACAAGGAGGAACTGCTAATAACTGGGTTTACTGCGCCAGTAGGGATTCAGTGTCAGAAAACTTATCTAGAAAGAGGACGGCAATTTCTCCTGGCATCCAAAGAAACACAAGTGCCTGAAACTCTCGGTGTTGTTACAGTATGAAACATAACCTAATGATTTCCTTTTACTGATGAAGATCCTTGAAATTTTCTACGATTCTCCTATCTTACTATATGTAAAATATGTCTTCTTCCGTGCAAATCAAGCTTTAGAAGAAAAGATTCTAGCAGTTAAATAAATGCAAACAGAAATTGTTTCCTAGGAAATATTCTGGAATTGATTTTAACATTTGCTTCTCAATATTCTCCCAGTATCATTATTTTACTATTACTTAAGGTTATCTGGACCTGCCCAGGTTGACAATTTAACTTGAAACAGGAAAATAGTTTTCAAGTATATTACAATAGTCGAAGCACGATCTTCAGCCTGAGATTACGAAGCCTGAAATATTTCATTATAGACGTCTTATAGGAAATTGTACAAAACTCATAATTGTATGGCAACGTAGAACGTTTTAAACAAGGAGAAACCATGAGTGAATATGTGCTACTTTCCAACCAATCAAAATCGCGCATAAATATCTCTGTTTAGGTCTATGTCTATAACAATAGGCAGGAAAAATAGCTTCTCTGTCCTTCACAGAGTAACATAATTTACATCGGTTGCGGGAAGTACGTCGACAGATATAAAGATTTAGGTTTTCCTATCAATAACTATACTTTTTTAGTGATATATTGATATATGAGGTCTAAATAGCTTATATGGGTGTCTGCTTTCTGTTTAATTTCACATGACCACTTCATAGAATATGTTTGTATGTGTGGGTTCATATATCTACATACATACACTTATATTCACATGTATGTATTTATGTATATAAATTTATATCTATCTGTCTATATCGATATCTATATGTGTATATATATATATATAGTATATATATATTTATACACACCCATATATATACATACATATATATATATATATACAGATATATATATATATATATATATATATATACATATATATATATGCATACATACATATATATATATATATAATCACGCACACATATGAAATGAAATCAATATGTAAGTTTATACCCGTTTGTATGAGATTATTCATCTTTTTATTCACCGTTGCAATTTAATGTATGCATGTACAATGTGTTTTCTATCTTAGTATATGAATGTCTGTATGTATACATTTTCTTTATATTTACACTTCTTTTAAGCTGGTAATATTTAAACATTCTCATATACATGGAAAACAGACACACACGTACGTGTGTGTGTATATATATATATATACATATATATATATATATATATATATATTTATGTATGTGTGTGTGTGTGTTTGTAATACATATAGCGAGAGAGAGAGAGAAGAGAGAGAATGAGAGTAGGAAGACAGTCCGTAAATGATAGAGAGACGTATACTGTTCGGCGACGATAAAAAGACAGATCAAAGAAGAAAAGTAAAAAAGAACAGAATTTAAGAATTGAAAGCTTGTAAGATTTCTTTTATTCCTTATTTTTCCATTTCTAAACAAAAGCATTTAGCTTTGCATCCAAAGCACCAAATTACATTTATCAACTAGCTTTTATACTGAACAGACATTGTAAACTTCACCAAATAACAATCATTGCACACATATTGAAACGCACATACACATATTCACACGCACATATACACAACAACAGACCTGTATTTACACGCCTACACACACACACATATATATCAAAAAAAGAAAGACAAACACCGTTTCTAAATCGAATATTTGTTTGTAAACACAATCGATTGCTAATTTTACTGAGAAGCATTCGATAGATTTGAACAATAGCAAAACGTTCCAATCTTTCCAATACGTAATGATTACTCGAATTTTGTTCTGTTGCTTGCATTGTTCAAGTTCATGGAGTTTGCTTGTGAAAGAACTGTAAATAACTTTCGGCTTACATTTGAGTCTCGCTGAGTAAATTTTGGGGTCATTCAGTTAGCTTTTGTTTCTGTAATATGTTGTACAAACATACAAACTAAGATTACTTGTTATTTTCTTGATGGGATTAACATGTTTTAGGATAATCATTTCGTTTGGTAAGAAGAAAGCAAATTTCTGTTGTTTCGTGAATGATTGTTTATCATTTCCTGTTTTTATCACTGCATCTAGGAAGAAAAGGCAACATCTATAACCTCTTTACTTTCTCAGAAACCCTAAGACTGGTAAAAGAAAAAGGAAGTAAAAAAAAAAAACTGGTAAGAATGCTTACAACAGAGTAAAGTCTACTTAAGTCGTATTTCGACTACGTATTGGAGCCAAATTGGGCGACGCGCAAGACTGCCATCCATGAACATAAAAACCGAAGAGCTGCAGCATGTACGGCAAGGCATCTATCGATTCGATCAAACTACCGCAATGAACAAGAACTTTATATTTTCGACCCTGAAAGATGAACTGTTGATATAGAATTTGGACATAGCCACCAGAAAGCCGGATCGATTAACACTGGACATTTGTTCTATGCTTTAACAACTCAAACAAATTGACGCTATATCACTATACGGGAATTAGTTTTATCTTCGTCAGACACATGACGTATCAAATCAAAATTGTCATCCGTATATACATAAGTATTATTTGCCCAATATACATCTCATAGGTTTTCTTTTGTAACTGTTTATAGTATTATAATATTTCGGATATTCTATCCAATAAAAACGATAAGCCTCGCCCTTTTCAAACCTAGCCAGGCTCATGGGCCCGGTTTCCCGGTTTCTGTGGCGTATGTGTCCCCCCCCCCCAGCTGGACGGGACGCCAGTCCATCGCAGCTTTAGTCAAGAAACAGGAAGAGAGAGTGAGAGAAAGTTGTGGCGAAAGAGTACAACAGGGGTCACCCCCCACCTATCGGAGCCTAGTGGAGCTCTTTTAGGTGTTTTCGCTCAATAAACACACACAACGCTCGGTCTCGGAATCGAAACCACGTTCCTCCCACCGCGAGTCCGCTGCCATAACCACTATGCCCTTGCGCCTCAACTTCTATCCTATAGGTAGAACATAAATTTACTGTATGTACATTTGAAGCCCATTGATATAGGAGTTCGGAAAATTATCATCTAATTTGGATTTAAATCACGATAGCATTGAAATACAGAATTCAACACCTAATGAATTGGTTTTTGTGTTTTGATGTTTGTTCTGGTTTTCATGAAATGCAAAATAAATTAAAGAAACGAAAAGGAAATGGACTTTCGTCTAAATATATTTTGATATTCAGTATCTCACCCCTATTTTCTGTTTAGACTTATAATAAATATACACTCTAACAACGAAATATTTCTCTTAACTACACCCCATGTATATTACAAATATTTTGTGCATTATATATTTCACTAAAATTAAGTATATGCGAACACATTTTGAACCAGGAATTCTACTCCAAAATTTGCTGTCCAAAATAATCAATATATTATAATAGACTATATGAAGAAAAGTAACAGTAGTAAGTTTGCGATGGAATGTAATTGCTTTTAATGTATGGAGAATTAAAACCTAACGAAAAGAAATTACCGCATGTTTGAGTGTTTGATTGCGCGATTGACGTGAAGAGTACGAAAGAACCATGTTACAAATATGTTGTTCTAATATCTAATTTAGGAAAGTTTTAAAAAGTTGACATTGTCGTTTATTTCAAAGAGAAATTAAACAATAAACAAACTAACACTAATTACAAAGAAAAACATGCAATGTCAGCTTAAGCAGAAGTAAACAGCAACGTAAAGTAAGATGCCATAGAAACAAATGTAATGTTAAAGCGTAACACACGAAAGATCAAAAGAAAACATTGACACTCATCGAATTAGAATCATTAGAAAACAATGGTGGAACATTTTTTTTCAAATCAGCGAACTTAGAAAACAGGAGAAACCGAATAGATTGAATTAAAATGACGCAAAATGAGCAAATATGATACAGTGTTGCTGGAGTCGGACTATTTTAAGTGTTTAGAAACGGATTTTAGAATTTGAGTAAAAGAGGTTAAAGAAACAAAACCTGGTCGTACATTGACACAGTATGTAAATACTCCTTTATGGCCACAATGTTTCTGTATACCAGTAAGTAACTCTATACAAAACTGTGTTCATGAATCAGTTAACAATACCTACATGTTGGACCTGGAAATGCGTATTATCCACATCTTTCTCATATAACGTACAAGTGTATGCAAAAGAAAATGTATCCTGAATTCTGCACCCTTGGTATAGACAAACAGTAAAAATGAAATGTTGAAAATCGAATCTAATTTGATCCTACATTTTCTCATTAGGTCTAACCAACTGTTAAAATGCAATAAAGACTTACACTGTTCGTTGCTTCTTAGATATAAATAAATTAAATTTTCCTTAAAATTCAGTTCATTGGTGTTATTTCACAAACATGTTTAACGTAAGTTTTAGGTTAGTTGTCATAAATCGTTAAAAGTTGTATTGCTCACATTGATAGGGCTTGAATATAATAATATTTGCTTATAAATTATTTTTACGTTGGTTGAATTTGCACAAACGGAAATTCTGCTTATCCACTTTCATCCTTTTTATTTCTAAAGAAGAAATAATATAATATTGATTTCAATAGTTGACACAAGATAGCAATTTCGGGGAAGGGGCTAAATTTATTACATTCATGCTGGGATTCAACGGGTGCTTCAATCTATCCACCCCGAAATAATGAAATGCAATATCAACCCCTGCGGAATTTCCTGAACGTGAAAATTGACAAAATCTTGCTAAGCATTTCGCTAACGAATCTGCCAGCTTCGAAATGCATATTATATGTCACTTTATAAACTTAAATGTAAGATGTATTGTAAGTAATATGTATAATAGTAGTTTACTTGCACAAACGTCATATGCTTACTGATGTTCAGTTGGCCTCATTAGAAGATCTGTAAACCCATATATTACAGAATTCATCTCCTTCATTTAAATGTCTCTACCTAAGATTTTATACGAGAAATTTTTGTTTATTTAGTTCATGACAGGTCACTATGTTTGTGGTCTCTTCAGTTTTCAATTAAATAAGGTAGCATAAGAGAACAAAACATAGAAATGCTTGAACATTATTTTTTATCCCGGGTTAAACAAAGGATTTCTAACGTAAATTTACAGGATGGTGCAAACAATCCGCATATACCACAATATCGGTGCTTGAAAATAAAGACACTTTTTATGCCTATCCCCATAAGTCGTGAAATGGAATCATCCTTTCCCGTCACGAGTAACATTGCATCAGACTTTTTTAAATATAATTTTCGAATATTTTGCTTCTTATCCGCCGATATTTCAAACATCTTAACTTTTTTCTATTTATTAAACCTCCTTAGATTTATGTTCATTGGAATAATCACAACACGAGGATTATACATATATATATATATATATAGACATGCTCGCACACATACATATGAATATGCATGCATATATATATATATACATATATATATATGTATGTATGTATGTATGTATATGTATATGTTTCTCACTGACTCGTATGTTAAAAACACGATTAAGAGGTGTTAGCAGCGTGAACAGACAACCAAATTTAAGTGCTCTTTTCTTTCAATGGCATGGATATTTCAAATATAACAAAATATAAAACCAAAAATGATATAAAGACATAGAAAACAATTAAACAAAAATATTTAAGAAAACTGCAGGTACTAAACAAACTAACTATAATTTAATGTAAATATCAAAATCTATCTTTCAATTTTCTTTTGACATTTACATCAAACTTTGCCCGTCATAAAAACTGAATGACAGTACAATTCATAAAATCGTCAGTGGAAACATAAAAACTTCGTGTGTAGAAATCATCTAGAATCCTAACACATGTTTTTGACATATTTGGTTCACGATTTTGATAGTAGATATATTGTGAAAATTTATTTTTTAAAAACACCTCTAAGTGACATTCCATTTGTTTACATTAAGCTCTCATACCTTCATGCAGCCTAGTGATAGAATCACTATAGAAACGATTCAGTATAGTTTAATGGAATTACATTAATTTGTTTCGTTCCGTTACACTTTTGTTCAAATAATTCCCATTTTTATCTTCCTTGTTCTTATTTTGGGATCTATGAAATATGCACACATTTGCAATAGAACCGATTCAATTGAACTTACATTAGAGTAATGGAAGCACATAAGAATTGTTTCTTAAACGGCTGCTACATGTAAATTATAATTATACATCGATATATGATTGTTTAGCTGGGATCAAACAACTACCGCAAAGACACCAAAACTATCTTAACTATTGTTCGAATAAAGAAAACTGTTAAGCTCTTTGCAAGAAATTATTCTTTAATTAGTTTATTCTGGGTACACATCAGTTTATTATATAACTTAAGTACATCTGAAAACAGTTTTTTAGGGCTTTCCAGCTACAGGCCAGAGAGAAAATATACGAATTAATTATTTAAAACGACAGCCGTAAAGAACTTATGTTATCATATATTACTGAACTTTCTCAGACACTTTTAACTTTTAGAATGAAGAAGTAGAATATTCTGGCGTCCGGGATTTTTCCACGTGCAATAATTCAACAAAGGAATTTGCATTAGTTTCCCTTTATTATTGAAAACACATTTTAGTCTCGGCTGGCAAGGAGTGAAACCATTTCTCGATGATACTAATTTTCTGTTCAGTTATGTTGTTGTCGTCATCATCATCATCACCATCATTATCATCACCTGCTTATCGTCCACCCTCACCATTTGAATGCTAAGATAACAGCTTCGGACCTTGTTTTCCTTATGATTCACTGTATCTTAAGACCATTTCATTCCTGAGATTATCTATTCACATATTTTCTTCGTTTTTCTTTCTTCCATTTTCATATATTCTGCCTTCTATTAACAGTTAAACATTTTTTTTCTAATTAACTGTCCGAAATATTTTAGTTTTCTTTTTCGTTAGTATCTAATAAAACTTTCTTAGTTTTTGCAATTCTTAGTATTTTATTATTGGTTCTATGTTTTGTTCATGATAATCTTAAATGTCTTCTGTATTAACTACATTTCAAAAGCATCTAATTTATTTGATAATACTCTTTTGTATGCAATTATATAGTTGTTAAAACAATTGATCTGTCATTGTGACGTTATATTTTTATAGTTGTATTTTCGAGAGAAAAAATATTCAAAATATAAAAAAGTATTCAATATGATAAATATTAACCGAAAACATAAATTATAGTTAAATCTTGGCTATTAAGAAAATGTGGACAAAGACACTTTATGTTAATTGACAGCATTTTTATTAACTGTACTTTTCCTCTTTCCTCGTGTAATAAAAGTCGGGCGCTTTTAGAAACTATTATGTAACACAGCATCCTCAGAGCAAATAATTTTTTTGCATTGAAAATGATTAGCTACCGTATATCAAAAAGAATTGTTACAGAAATATTCACACATCCTTCATGAAATAAAAACGTAATGGGTCTTTTTTTTTCTTTGAAGAACCATAGAGGAATTGCTATTTATTTTTAAATGTGAAATATGACTTCTAACATATAATTTTATGCTCAAAATAAAACTTTGCATTCAAATATTATTTCTTTCATATATTTTATATTAAATTGTAAATAGTTTAAATTTGTACAGATTTATACTAATAATTAAATTAATTTCCCTAAACTGTATGTTAAAAAGAGGGAGGATTTCCTAACTTCTACGCAATCCAAACAGTATAATGTCATTAAGAACTTATATTCCGATGCCTAATACTATTACAAACTAATTTCAGGATATATCCCCACAATCTGAATAACTTAGAAATAAATATGCATGACTAACCTTGGCTTGGATAATGAAGGTACAAATCTCTCTGTACAGAGAAATGTTCCTACTTCACAGGAACATTATTTTTGCTTTCCACCATGTATATATATACATATATTACAGAGATGAACTTGCATAGCAAGTGACCTGGTGGAAGGTATTTATAAGCCATTTAAGAATCACGCAAAAACCGTTAGGATCACTTCAACATTGGAACTTAATTTGCCAAAACACTTTCGTCGCTTTGAGACCGCGACATATGCACGGGCAAAATTCCGTGCTGGATCTCTTTTTGTGTGTTTGTTAAATAGTTTATAAACACCTTCCACCCTGCAATTCAGATTAAACAATTACATTTATGTTGCTCTTTCTCGGTTAGGAATATCAATGCTTTTTAAAAAAGTTATTGTGGTCCATGCTACAATGTTTCGGTGAAAAATATAGGGCAGTTTTTCTAAAAAAAATATTCCTGTTAATCAAAATCTTAATTGAATGAGATGTCCTAATATGCAATATGAAAGAATATTGTCAAATTTCACTTGGTCTTGCAAGACCAAAATTTTCTCTTAAAGATTCGGTGACCTATGCACAGTATCCATATTCATATTTAAATCTGCTTTGCGTTTTACATATTCCTCTGTATTGAAATATCAATTGATTCTGTCTACGTAGATGCCATATTTCTATAGCTTTTTGAAATTTACTGATACAAACAAGCCGAGCCACGTAGGAATGATTGTTTGATTAGTCCAAGGACTCCTAAAGTCAGCGATTGAATGATGGAACTTAGCGGTAAATACTAATCTACACTGTTTATTATTTATTATTGGAAAACATACATAATGTTATATTTATATAGTATATTATGGCTGTCTAGACAATTGTTGTGACTCCAACTCTATGAAACCTCTGTTCATACATCTAAATATATCTCCTGCCAAGAGCCATATTGTTGCTAGAGTTTCGATATTAGTTGAAAGAAACCTATATTTGATCTTCAGAGCTGGCCAATTATATTTCTTCGGTTGAATAGGTTCAATACATTAAAGAATAGGTATGTATATTTATATGTATGTATTTATGTGCATATATATATATATACATATGCATACATATTTAAATACACGCACACACACAAACACACACACACACACACACACACATATATATATATATATATATATATATATATATACATATATATATTGACCAGTTACCTATTGATATAGAGAAGGGCTAATAGAATTCAGTATGTTTTGTTACAATTGAATGTTGGATATATACATAAAATATAGTTTACGTCAGATTAAATAATTTCAAAAAATATCTAATTGAGCTTAGTTTTGTTTCAAATGTCATGACCTGAACTTGCTTTCAAGTCCAATGTAATAAAACCAAATGAACTTATGATAAGATAAAATAACTAAGATGAATGAAGTTATTTTTTTCCACATTTCAGAAATTCCAAAATACCTTTCAATCTATCTGAACATAGTATATCGCATTCTATCTATCTATACACACACACACACACACACACACACACACACACACACACACACACGTATATATATATATGTGTGTGTGTACATACGTATATGCGTATATATATTTACATTTGCAATTATATATATATATATATATATATATATATATATATATGTATAGATAGATGGATATAGATATATGTATGTATATATATATATATATATATATAAATAATACATATATGTATATGTATATTTGTATATATATATATGTATATATATATATTATATATATATATATGTGTGTGTGTGTGTATGTAAATATATATGTACAATATAAATATATAATTGTATGTAAGCATTTATATATATATAAATAATACATATATGTATATGTATATTTGTATATATATATATAATATGAATATATATACATATATGGATTTTATATATGTATATATATATATATATATATATATATATATATATATATACATTTGCAATTCTTTCTCAAATGTGATTAAGAGTACAACTATAACTATATAACGTATATATCATTAAAAAGTCATATATCAATATATATCACATCTATTTATTTTTTGAGTAGTAGAATCTGCAGAATAAAAGAAAGTGAACCAATAAAAATATCTAGGCAGAGATAAAAATTAAAGAAAGATAAGAATAGGAACAAAATAATTGAAAAAGTAATGGTCATGAAATATGTATAGATTAATCTTTGACGTTTGTCAATAGCTGTTATGCTATTCTTTGCGTACGGTTTCAAAGCCTGGGTGTCTGCAGGGTAAAGCCAGATATATTACAGGGGAAAAAAACCAAGATAAAATGCTCAAATCGCATGAGTGTGTATATGTGTGTGTGACTGTATATGTGAGTGTGTCTGTTTGTATATATATAAATATTATATATATATATATGTATATATATTATATATATTATATATTATATATGTAATATTATATATATATGTAAACATACATACATGCATATATATATATATATATATATATATATATATATATATATTATATATATATGTATATATATATTAAGAATGAGACACATAAGAGAGAGAGAGATATTTAGTTATACACACACACACACATATATATATATGCCCACATATGTTTACGCACACATGTATGCACATATGTGCATATATCAGTGTGTTCATTTCTGTATGTCTACTGATGTGCGTCTCTGTTTGACTACACATAAAAGGTGACGACAGTTATACATAAATACATACATGTATATTATACATCAGATGTATATGTGCATAAAATACAAATGCAATTTATGTATATGTACGCATGCCTGCATAAGAACACCTGCATATTTACCGATGTATTTATGATTCTCTTTTTTTTAACTCTCGTTGTAAAAGGTCAACTGTTATGTGGGAAAGACAAATGAAAAGAATATACAATAAATTTAATGAAAGCGAAAACTGTTTTAAACAGGTTTCCGTTAATATTCCATTAAACATTACGCAAGAAAAAGGTCAAAACATGCAAGCAAAAACACAGAAGAAATGTATATATATATATATATATATATGATAAAATCTGTCGAAAATACAGAGCATATTTCGACAAACAAATGCATATATTTGCGATTGAATAACTGGCCTCATACTCGTATGCTCTTACCAATCCTTGACAAAACATAATAGCTTTTCCCAGAACTGCATCTATACATTCTTTCCCACTTTTTCTTGCAGTCAAACGGCAGCTTAATGCTACTCTCAGATCTTGCGTGACACACCTTGCTCATTCTGTTAATCCTATTACAGTGTATAATTTTTTTATTGCTGATTGTTATCACGTCTCTTATTTGTTTCCCAATTCTACTCAATTTCGCGATATTAATACCACTGTTGCTCGAGCTAGATGTAGGGATATGGAACACTTTCATTTATATAGTTATATATATATATATATATATATATATATATATATATAGGCGTAGGAGTGACTGTGTGGAAAGTAGTTTTCTTACCAGCCACATGGTTCCGGGTTCAGTCCCACTGCGTGGCACCTTGGGCAAATGTATTCTATTATAGCTTGGGACGACCAAATCCTTGTGAGTTGATTTGGTAGAAGGAAACTGAAACATATACATATATACATTCACATACACACATTGAAGCACATACGCGGACACACAAACACACACAACCCCCCACAACCCTCCATATATATATATATATATATATACCGATGAATTTAACAGAATGTCTTCGCGGATTTTCGAAATAGCACACCCACATAATTTTCTCTCTACATCCTTGCAAATAATAAGGGAAAAGAATTTTTGAAACTTCATCAATTTGTTGAAACACCCTTCCCACACTGAAAAATTTGGAATTCAGTGGTCACCATTGCAATTCTCAATTCTTTTATTTTCAAAGTAAGAATGGAAAGTAGGTGCAGGACGATACACCGGGATCACTTTACTGCATTAAGTTACAGAAAACTACTGTTAATTGTTGGATAACGAACAAGGCATTTTATAAAATTTGAAAGGGAAATAGAAGGAAAAGAATTGCTTCAGAAAAAACGAGAGAAGGGACAGAAAGAGAGAGAGACACAAAATCCAATGAGGGAATAAAGAGAGAAAAAAGAAAACAAAGAAAAGATTGGAGAGGAAACTAGAAAGAAGGAAAAGGGAAAATGCAGAGAGAGAGAGAATGGCTTATCTCACCATGAACTCAACACTTGACACTGGTTCTCTCTACGTAATGCAATAAAGCGTTCCCATTGTGATTTTATCCAGGGTAATGCACATTTTACACCCATTGAAGGATTCAAGTCAACCATAGTTTTGAACAGAGTGTTCCGGCTAATAACACTGGTCAACAAGTATTTTTCCCTAAGCATATATCAAGGTATACTTAGTGTAGTTTTTAATGCTAATTTCAAATATACAATTAGTTTTTTGACATCACGTACAGTTTTTAAGGTGAGAAAGTCTTTTGGTTTTTATCTCATGTATTATATAGAAATTCCATTTAATGACGTGTATGCATGTATTTCATTTACATCATGGAAACATACCTTTAAAATAAACTGCATTAGTCATTGCTGCATAGTTCAGATGCAATATTTCATCATCTTAAATTAACCAATAATGTTTTATCTGATGAAAGATATTTCAACATCTCAAATTCTCAAGTCATAATTGGTCTGATGGAATAGTTGTAATGGTTTATCATCTTAAATTTAATATCAGTATAACCGATTTTATATATTTCCTTGCTTGTTTTACAATGTTAACAATGTCAAGTCGGTGTAGAATTCGTGCTGATGTGTTTTGTTATGTCAGTGGATAATTTATCGTGAAATCTCAAAAACGTAAATTAACATCAGAAATCAAGAAGATTCATAAGCTATACTTTGATTATCTTCTTGGAGATCAAGACAAGTAATGGGCATCACATTCTATCTAATCAGCTTGCTCTAATGGTTTACATGACTGTTTCAATAATAAGTGCATGCCTTTTGCCATTCGAATGACATGGAAGGAGCCGAAAGATCATTTTAATGACTATTATTTTTGCAAAGTATATGTCAGCATTTTTCTATGAAGAAAAGAACACAAAATTGTGTATCCCAATTTGGATTCTGCAATGAGACTTGTGCTTCACAATGGAAGTCTGCCAATTCCCTTTCAGCCGGATGATGGTAAGGAAACATCAGATGACGATGCTGACTGTCACGATGGTGCTTCTGACGAAGATTACGTGGCCGATGGCGATAACTTTGAACCTCAGATTATTTCCCAAGCTTAATTGAATGACGTTATCAGAAACCTATCTCTCTCAAAAGATAAAGCAGAACTGTTTGCATCAACAATGAAAGAGAAATATCTACTAGAGCACGGTATTCGTATAGCTTATATTCGGCAGAGAAATGTGGTTCTACAAACGTGTTTTTCTGCTGAAGGCCCGCTTTGCTTTTGCAGTGACATCGATGGAATTTTCGAATGTTTATCACAAAATCATAATCCTGCAGAGTGACGTTTGTTTATCGACTCTTCATTACGAATTTTAGAAGCTGTACTTCCTCCATAATGGTAATTTGAAGCCCTCCATTCCTCCTATTGCACACTCCGTTCATCTTCATGAATATGGAATATGGAACTTTTATTTCATTTCATTGCCTGTGAAAAATATTCATGGAAAATATGTGAAAATTTAAAAATCATTGGAATGATAATGATAATGCCGTCAGGTTTCACGAAATATTGTTGCTTCTTGTGTCTATGGGATAGTCAAGCAACTTACAGACATCATTCGGAATCAAACTGGCAGACAAAAACAGTCAGGACTCTCTAGCGTGAATAATACAACTCTTGTAGATCCATGTAATATCCTATTGCCTCCTTCGCACATAAAGCCTGGAATGATGAAACAGTTTGAAACGATACCAGGGAAGAAAAATGCCAGAGGCTTTGAGTATACCGTAGAAAAGTTTCTCAAAATCATACAGGCGAAAATTGAAAGAGGGTATCCTTGTCGGATCCCAAATTAGAAAAAAATACTCAATTATGTTCATTTAAAGACTAGATGAACTAGAACTGCCTGCTTGCAATGTTTTCACTTGAATTTGTGAGAATCTCTTGGGCAACAAGAAGGCAATGGACTGCAGGAAGTGCATCAAGAATCATCTGAAATTTTACTCAGCATTCGGTTGACGCATGTCACTGAAAGTTTTGTTCGAGGTCTCCCATCTGAATTTCTTCGCAGATAACCTTGCAGCAGTGTCTGATGAACATTGTGAAAGATTTTCCAAGAACATTAGTGATATGGAGAAACGGTACCAATGCTCCTGAAATAAGGGTATGGTGGCTGACTACTGAAGGATACTTTACCGCGAACAACCAGATCAGTGACACCGCAGGAAATCCAAATGACAATGTTTCTAACTTTGTTTTGCCTGACCCATTTTTTGTGTATTCATTCATAGTGATGCTTTTTAACCCAATCCTCATTTACTTTCTACAAATATGTCTTTATTTATTACGTTAATGATTTCATATAAACAAATATGTAAATATTTGCATGCATCTACTGAAAAACTGAAGACTGTGCTGCCTATCAAAGGAGTAAAATTTTGAAATTAGCGTGAAAAATTGGCCTACAAAAGGTGTTATCTTAATTTCTTTTATATATACGCGTATGCGTTATTGTGCGAGAGAGTATTTGTGTGTGTTGTGTGTGTTGTGTGTGTATATATATATATATATATATATATATATATATATGTGTGTGTGTGTGTGTGTGTGTATGTATGTGTGTGTGTATGTATGTGTGTGTGTATGTGTGTATGCGAACGCACACACACACACACACCACACACACACACACATATATATATATATACACATATATCTATAATTTGTTTCTTTTGATCGCCACGTTTTTCTCTCTATTTATTCTGTATATTGTCATTTTTTCTCCCATTCTTTTGTTTCGATAACCCCTCTCTCTATCTCTCTCTCTCTTCCTTTCTACCTATCTATGACTCTCGCTCTTTCTTTGCTAATTTTTTTCATACTTCCTTCACAAAATACTTATAAAACGCTTCGGTATCTTCCAAAACCTAATATTAGTTCACTGTTTTACTCAAGAACTGAACGCCCCCCACCCCCCGGCCTATGCACCAAACCTACTATCTGGGGATCGTGAGTCCACACCCTCGCCACTACACCTCACGATTTTACACTCAAACACACGCGCACGTTTGCACACGCACACATGTATATATCAGGTCATTAAAAACGAAATGTCCGATTTTGAATTGAAAGTTAATCAAAGTGTCCTCCTAAATTATCGACACAATTTTGCCATTTTATCGGAATCAAATTTATGCTGGCAGCATAAATACAGAGAAATACACACAGGCATACATATCTATATCGGCAACAAGTACTGTCGTCACTAAAGTGTCGGAGGGTGCTAGTAGCTACCAGCGTTGCTAGAAATAAGGGTCAAACCCAATTACTAGCAACCTCCATCATTTTAGTGACGATTGTACTTGTTCCCTATCGTTTTTAAATTGCGAAAAAGCCACCATCATACTTACCACACAGACACTCCTGCATATATATATATATGTATATATATATATATATATATATATATATATATATATATATTATATAATATATATATACATATTTATATATATACATATATACATATATATATATATACAAACAAATATATATATATATATAATATACATATATACATATATACATATATATATATACAAACATATATATATATATATATATGTATATATATATGTATATACATATATGTATATATATATATATATAATATATATATAATATATATATATATATATATATATATATATTAATATATATATATATATACCCTTTAATGAATATATAAGTTGTATGCCCTCTCCTTCATATTGAAGGCAATAATAGTGCCTAATCGGACAGGATTATATTAATTACTGTAAAGGATCCAGCAAATTTTTAGATGATATGGATATTCTGTAGGAAAATTAGAGAAGAAGTGACATAACGTTTAGCAGATAGGAGAATAAAGATGGTGTCCTGGTATGCCATTACATAACCAATGTTGTCAATATTGAGTAGTTGTATCCAAAATAACATGCCTATCGGGGGTACTCAAAATGTAGGATAGGCTAAAGCTTGTTAAAATATCCATATAATCAACTGAGTCGTATCTATTCCACTTCGCAGCATCATATTGCTGAGATTCTTGTATCATGTAACTATTTCTGATCTTGATTTAAGCAGTTGTGCGGAGTTCTTTGATCCAATGAGAGTGTGACGTCTTTGAGTTCGAAATGTATCTATCTATCTATCTAACTATCTATCTATCTATCTGTCTGTCTGTCTGTCTGTCTGTCTGTCTGTCTGTCTGTCTGTCTGTCTGTCTGTCTGTCTATCTATCTATCTATCTATCTATCTATCATCTATCTATCTATCTATCTATCTATTTATATATATATATTATAATATATAATATAGAAATTCAGGGTGAGTACTTGATAATTGTAAGCACCTGTATATACCGTTTGGGGGTGTGTAGGTGGTGAGTAAATTAATCTAAATAAAAACATGATGCCAAGGATTCAGCGGTACATATGTTTCGGGCTTTATTAGACGGATTTATAACAATGCATAATGTGTGTCTATGGCCTTCTTCAAGCCGCGCACAACTACTACCTCAAGGACATGTATTACATCAAAAAGTTTTGATGTAATACATGTCCTTGAGGTAGTAGTTGTGCGCGGCTGAAGAAGCCATAGACACACATTATGCATTGATATAAATCCGTCTAATAAAGGCCCGAAACATATACCGCTGAATCCTTGGCATCATGTTTTTTTTTGATTAATTTATATATATATATATATATATATATATATATATATATATATATTATATATATGTAGGTCCCGGGTTGATTCGGGGTTAACCACAGTAAATAAGGTACTCAAACATAGCAGATTAGAGTAAAATTAATTATTATATAGAAGGAGCTTCTACAGGACTAGAACTGTTTCATTCAAGAGAAATCTTCAGGAAGCTCAGGAAGCTTCCTGAAGATTTCTCTTGAATGAAACAGTTCTAGTCCTGTAGAAGCTCCTTCTATATAATAAATAAATATATATATATATAATATATATATATATATATATATATATATATTCATATATATTTATGTGTCTGTGTTATGTGGTGTAAAAAAATATATGTG
>NC_043012.1:47710610-47725610 GCF_006345805.1 Octopus sinensis
TAACTGTGTATAGTGAATAATAAGCTTAGTGAGGAAACGTTTTAGAGTTATAATAACATTTTATTCGTAAGCATCGTAGAAGTCTCCAGTATTTATTAGTGAACGGAGATTGAATACTATATTTCATAATCTGTGCCTCGGCTTATGTCTAAGAAATTCCAGTACGTTTATTTGGTTACTGTGTAAAAAAATATAAACACTAATAATTATATTAGTTTCAGTAAAGAAAGGGTTATGATTATTATATAAGTTACCCCATTCCTCAACTACATCTACACACTTGATATGTGTGCATATTGAGTTCATATTTAACTGAGGTTGACTTTGCCTCCCATCAGTTTGGATCGATAAAATAAGTACCCACTGAGTACTGTCGTAAATGTAATCGACCTAAACACGCTTTCGAAATTGCCGGTGTTGTGCCAAAATTAGAAACCAATATTTGTACATATTGATATATTTAATGAATTACTATGACAACATACATGTATTACATATTATATGCCTGTGGATATTTTCACGCAGAAAACCCGGCATGTTCAAACACACACACACACACACACGTACACACATACAACAGACACATACGCACATGCACACAATTCATGTATTTGTATATATGTTTATGAACATATAATTTGTAGTCCTTTGGATCCTCCTAAATCTGAGTTAAAACTATTGTCAAGAAACGTTTCACAGTTCACAATTCCCTGAGTGGAAAAAAATGAACTTGCTATGAGGTTATATAATGGGATAACATTCTGTCAGCTATGCATTACTGATCGTCTTATTCCTTAAATTGACCTTATTCTTAATGAACAAATCAATAACTTGTATTAAATATCTTTCAATTGTTTTCAACGGTTTCCTCGAACAGCGTCACGATTACTTTAGAAGTTTGAATATTAATGGCGTTAATCTTGTTATTTAGTCCAGGTCAGTACAGATGTAATAGAACTATAATCAAAGTCCTTCTATTTCTGACCATCCAGTTCTATTTTACACACAGTGTATTTAAGCCGGTTTTGCAATTTCAAGGTCGATGAACCAGATATATGTTTCTTTTTAACTCGTTATATTGCAATGTTTTTACACATTAGTTACACAAGTAATTTAGTTGTCATTAACTAAAGTGTGTTATGTTTAATAGCGCACGAGGATGTCCTAGCATATGCAGTAAATGAATAAAACGCAGAATACTGCTAAATCTGTAAAGACGTTAAGCACGGCATAAAGCATTTTGTAGATTCTTTAAATCGCCAAGTATCGCAATTGCTCTGCTTTAAAACTTCATTAATATTATATATTATACGTAGAGTTTTGTGCTTAAATTAGAAATTATTTTATGTAATACCTGTACTTGTAAAACCTATACGCGCAAACTTGTTTCGAAAGAATATTGTAAACGTGGGAAGAAGATTACAGATGAATTTCTCTGTAGAGATACAGGTGTAGATTACGTATCTTACAAGATAATTAAGCATAGTGTAAAGGCAATCGAATGTTACAAATTATTTCTCTCGCTAATTATACATATACATAAACGCGAACATTTACCCAAACTCACAAACTATACACATCACACAGATACACACTCACACAAGCACACATACACACAAACACACACATATATATACACACATCTATGTATATATACATATACATACAAGCACACGCGCATACGCAAACAGATGTACACTTACACGCATGCTCCAAAATATTACGAAGTGTCAATTGAATCCATAGCGGAGGAGCTGTCTACCTGACCTAAAGCAGTCACTCCTCCTCCTCCTCTTTCTTCTTCTTCTTCTTCGTCTTCTTCATCGTCTTCTTCTTCGTCTTCTTCCTTTTCTTCTTCTTGTTCTTCTTGTTCTTCTTCTTCTTGTTTATTCTTCCTCTACTACTTCTTCGCCTTCTCCTTATTCTTCTTATTCTTCTTCTTCGTCTTCTTCGTCTTCTTGTTTTCTTCTTCTTCGTCTTCTTCTTCTGCTGCTGCTGCGACTACTACTACCACTACTACTACTACTACTACTACTACTACTACTACTACTACTGCTGCTGCTACTGCTGCTGCTGCTGCTACTACTACTACTACTACTACATATATGTATGTATTTATGCATATATATCTATTTATTCCTGTATCTATCCATCTGTCTATATGTGTGTATGCATCAGTATCTCTTTCTTATGCAGAAATGCATATACTTACCTACATGCAAACATAGACCCATAGTACATACCTGCGCATAGATACATATATACATACATACAAATATATCAAACATATACATATATATATATGTGCGTGTGTGTATGTGTTTTAGGTATGCGTGTGCAACCACACACACACGCAGATAGATATAATTAAATATCATACTTAATTTGTCTAGTGTGTGATGTAGTTTTAGTATTAGTTCTGTATCTTTACGACACTGTAAAAGAAAATTGCTTTAAATAAGTAATTTAAATTGTTTCAGGTGCATCCAGTGTAAATATTACATGTTGCAGAATACGAATATGTTTTCTACCGATTCTTCTAAATGCGTAATAAGACGGAGAAAAGTCCAGATAAAGTGTCCTTGCATCTTTACAAACCGCAAAGAAGTAGGCTACACAACCTCAATTTTAGTTTAACCGAGTGAAAAAGAAAACGTAAGTAGGGTTATATATACACAGCGGCAGATATATATATATTCAAACACATAAGAGATGACCAATAATAATACATCTGACTCACTAGAAAGAGCAGTTAAAACTGCACTAATAGTTGCTGTTCTGAAAGAGAATGAAAAATAAGAACATTTACCCTATTTTACCTAGACTATGCATAGTTTCTGCAATCTTATATGAATTAAAATAAAATAATTCCAATTTATATCTGGCGCTGCTTCGTCATTAGGATGCCAGGGATCGAACATTTGGATACGAAGCGATAAGTAGCATGCCACGTGTCTATATGTTATAATTTTTCGAATCCTTCGCGCAAATGTGGAACTAACCGGTAGTAAATAAATTGTCGATTTTCTTTCAAAATTAGCCCAAAAACCTTTTATCATTAATTAAACATCTTAGGGTAGCAAAAATATTTATAGAAAAATGCTTTGCTACCAGTGGTCTAGCGAGAAGTTGCAACTATTAGTGGCTTGGAGTTTTAACTGCTCTTTTTAGTGAGCGAGATATTCTATTTTTTGGTTATCTCTTATGTGTTTGAATGTCCACTGTATTGTTCTATGAATAATATACAGTCTATTGACTAATTCTTTCCTTCTCGCTAGACCACTAGTAGCAAATGATTTTTCTATAAATATTTTTGCTACCCTAAGATTTATCTCTCTTTCTCTCTCTTTCTCTCTCTCTCTCTCTCTCTCTCTCTCTCTCTCTATATATATATATATATATATATATATATATATATTATATATATATATATATATATATATATGCCACTGTGTCCTAAGAGGATGGCTTCCAAACTACATGGTTGTAGGATCGGTCCCACTGCGTAAAATAAAGTACTTAAATATTTCTCATATGCTAAATCACAGCTAATCAACTGTTTGCAACATTAATATAAACTTTCGTAAACCTATATGTTGCTAAGAGAGTAAATCTTTTATATGATAATAGCCTGCTTTGTCTTCTGAAAACAGCACGGTACAAATGAGTGCTGTTGAATGCTTCATTGCATGATATCATTATTCGGTGCCTTATATAACAATGATTCAATTGTTTATACAAGATTGCTATCGATAATACAGACTTATGAAAGAAAATGGTCCCAATAAGAATAACAACTTGGCTACTAGGCGGATGATCTAATATCTAATGAAATTCGTTTTACTTCATACAAGTACTTTACTTACTCACAATATTTCAATTTCCAACTACGCTGTATGAATATTGTATGTATGCATAATGAACTCTCGGATTATTTTGAGTATTCCACACATCATTAATTGCTCGCACAATGATATAGGGATGTGTGTGTGCTTGGACTTGACACGCGATTTACTATCAAAATATGTGTTGCATTTGTTCAGAACGATTGAAATTACATTAAATTACAAGCAAAATTTATTTATACGTTATGTAAATGTATATGCATGTCGTTTATATATATATATATATATATATATATATATATATATATATATATATAATAACAAAGGGTAAAATTAATTAATTAAGAAGTAATCAATAATTTCACCAAGTAGAATTCGGCATGAAAAAAGAACCATTTCATGGTAAACTTAAGTAATACTTAATAAATAGTGTTCAGCAAAGATTTGCTTTAACACAAACTTCGGTATGTGGTAAAGCAAATCTTTGCTGAACCCTATTTATTAAGCATATATATATATATATATATATATATATATATATTATATATATGAGAATGTTTAGCGTAATAAGATAAAAATAACCCAATGCTGTATAGATATTAGAGCATTTATAGATGGAAGGTCTTACAGCTGTTTCTAGGATATTAATTAATAATAATATCCCTTCATCGGAGACAGTGTGAGAGGAAACGTTAAGTCATAGTCAGTTTCGATGTGATATAAATAGAGAGGGAGGTGAGGGAAAGAAAATAGATCTAAGATATGTATGGTATTGAATTTGTAAATCCGTTTTATAGGCATAATGGTATATATGCAATATTCCAATATCCTTTCACTAAAATCCAAAAGTCCAACAGAGTTTAATATGAGTTCTTCCAAATATAAAGCAATATAAGATTCCCTTAAACTTGGTCATTCCCAGTAGGGAATTTATATAAATTGCCTACTGGGAATGACCAAGTTTTTTCATCTTATTACGCACAAAATTCTTGTATACACACGCTAACATAGATCCAGCCTTGAACCCTTTATTCGCAATATTACCGAATCTGGAACTTGACTATGGTCTGTCTGTATCACTTATTCAACACTGTCTGACATCTTTGGGTCTCTATGACACCATTAACCCCTATACATACATATATATATATATATATATATAATATATATATATATATATATATATATATATAATATATATGGTAAGACAACAAAGGAATGAAAGACACATCGATATTATGTAAATAGACGATATAGTATATTTGATTGCCTCGGTAACTGACGAGATGTCGGAGTAGGTTTCCGCCACGACATCCGAAACTAGGTGTCTTAATATGGCATCCGAATAATTGTCACATATTATAAAATACACACACACACACACACATATATATATATATATATTATATATATATATACATGTACATATATGCACATGTGTGCGTGTGCGCGTGTGTGTATATGTGTTGGTGTATGCATGTATATGTGATGGTGTATGCATGTTTATGTCTGTGTGTCTAACGCTGAGGCTAAAAATATTTCACGAATGCTCAGAGTTACATGGTGGTTGAGGAGCACCTGATAAATACGATCCACTTGATTGAATATCTAAATAAACTATGTCAAACGACGGAGATCCACTTTTCCATGATGTATATATATATATATATATATATATATATATATATATACACGCACACATAAAAATGTGTTTGAATGATATACATTATTTAAATATATATTATTTATGGATATGTATACTGCATACTTATGCGAATATGCAAATACATATATCTATGCATGTATACATACATGTAAGTATGTATTGAATGTTAAATGTTTCCCAATCAAAAGATGTCTTTGTATACTGTATCTCAGAGGCAGATTTATTGAACAAAGGAAACTGGAATTTCAATATTGTTTTCTATCTAAAACCATGCTTGCTTCAAAATATTTATATATCTACGCATCAGGATATGCAATGATATATTTCAAAAAATCAATATCATTTCAACTTTAATGTAGAATATTCATTCATTGAATACCAAAATAAAATGAGATTTTATTTTATATTTGGAATTTAATTATTAATATTTCTGAGTTCTTTTAGTCTCATATCAAAACAGTTATCTGAATATTTCAGAAAACCTGCCGTTTCCACTTGCAATAATTGTTTACAATTTTGACATCATATATCGTATGTTTCAGATATCATATCACTTCCAAATATTATATAATCTTGGAATGAATGTAGCATATTTGAAAGTATGTGTTAGTGTGTGCATACACGCAGACAGCAACAGATACACACGCACACACACTCACACACCTCTATACATACATATTCATACAAACCTGCAAACACGCACATATATATAATCGTACAAACATACACTCTCTCTCTCACACACACACACAGACATATATATATATATATATATATATATATATATATATATATATATATAACAGTGATCGTAGACCTCGTATATCGATATAGGATGGTGAAGTTCTGACGAACAAGGCTGCAGTGCAGTCCTTCAAAGCGGATATCGGTCCAAATTTGTGGATTAGTAGAGTATAAGAGAAATTCATCGAAACTTAATGTCCAATGCTAATCATCATAAATACATTTTAATTTACATTTGTTTCTTACAAATTTTTTATAAAACATATTTAATTTACTTTCATAATTCATACCTCTTTGTAGTAAAATATAATTGATAGTATGACAAAAGCAAAAATAGAAAACGATTCACAATGACAGAAATTTGATTTGTTTCAAATATTATACAACATATCTTGTATATATTCAAGACTGTTTGTAATTTGATAGTCCAATACACAATCCTATTCATTTTTGAAAATATCTATACTTTTCAATTTACATAAATAATACAATGGGAATACCATTTCGTAGGATACCTAATCAGCAGTCAAGCATATGTAATTTCTAACATATAATCTCCAACACCAAATATAACTTTGAATGCGATGTACAGATGAAAAATATATCTAACAACTTCAATATAATTATCTTTACGATCTTCCTGTAGGGCAATTTTATTGTATACATTCCATGTTAGATGATTCTTTAATAGTTCAATATTTCACACACACTTTCATTTACAAAGAAGATAAACTTCCAGAAATATGTTAAAAGCCATCGTTTATTATTTACCAACTTTTCTTTCAATTGATAAAAGGCTTTCGGGAGATCACCTGCTGAAACATCAAAATCCCAGTTTCTAAATTCTTTACATGCTAATTGTTGGAAATGAAAGGAACTGATGTGGATAGTAATGTTTACACTAAAGTTATGAATGAAAGTCAATACACATACAGATTGTTATAAAGTAAATGTTATCAAATGAAAACGCTAGCATTATTGGAACGACACTGACTATATATATATATATATGCACTAAAGTGACGTGCATTTATAGAGGCTTGGGCGTATATATAGTAGACTCATTGTTTTCAAAACCAGAATAATGGAACTTCAATAAAAAAAATATCAATTTTCCGTAACAGATCATAACTACCATTACTTTGCTTGGAATGTAGTCCAAATAATTTTATTTGGGCTGTTCTGGCGTATTCTAAGTAATTATGTAACAGGTAACATTGTTATTTCTCAAATCCCTCATATATTTTAAAAATCATATCTGCGCGATGTGTTCTCATATAATGTGCATAATAGTTAAATTTCCTCTAAAATATATTTTTAGTAAACCTATTATACTGTTAGGGTATTGCATCATAAGTAATAAAAGCAATTTACAAAATATGATACGGGTTTCGAAAATATTATAAGCGTTTGAAGCATTAAATATAGGAGGATGGTTTAAGATTTTGCTCTTAGTGTATGCTTATCTTTTAAGAATTGTGTTTACAGCTAACCCAAAATTTAACATGCTCTCTAGTGAAATTATTTTAGTAGTTTTAATTTAATTACGGTTTCAGCTGCATTCCTTGGCAAAACAAAGGGTTATCAGTTTTTTTATTTTTTATAATTGTGTTCTGACCTTGTAATTATACCAATATGAAAGAAATTATTTCAAGTTCAGTCTCAAAAAGTAAAATTTTAAAGTTATGAGCAATAGAAGTTTTAGCATTTAATGATGGTCTGATGTAAATTACTAACAAATATTAATGTGATTTTTATTCTTTCATACTGGTGTCTACTTCTATATATGACGGGGCTCCAAAACGTCCAAGTTGCTTTTGAGTTTCGAGTGTTATACAAATGCTTAATTATCATTACCCTGTTACTGTAATCAGTCTTCTTACAAATTTATACACATTATATAACACACAACTGTAATGAAAACTCAGTGTACAGGTATCCATCCCTTTTATATGCCCGAAGACGTTTCAACCTTTTTTTTGCTGACCTAAGCAAGAAAACGAACCTAAATATCGCCGTTGGCATAGAAAAGAAGATATAAAACTTGTAATAAGCAATTTATCACTTAATATGGCACATGATATCTCAAATTTGACGCCAAGTGTACACAAGTAATTCAGAAAATTTCGCCAAAGTTAACATGCTACTGCATATTTTGGTTCTAAAGTTCTCAGTGCATATTGTTAATATTATTTTATTCAGTGGTATTAATATTTTGCTTGCAGCTAGACTGAAAACTTATTAGTAAGTCTTCAATTTTCTTTCGTAGACTTCGACTTACTACTTGATCGCCATGATTTTCACAGACGCACATTACTAATAATGCAATTTGAATTTCTGGGAAAGTTGTCTATTATCTTGGGATTACTAAAATTATAACCTTTTATTTTTCTGCAGGATAATTTCCATACACCATGGAACTTATTTTTAATAAGAGATGTAATACAAAAGGAAAACTTCGTGACAAATCATATGTTGTTCTGTCTTAGTTTCTGAGACTAAGGTCATACTGATTTCGAAGCCATTTAAGCATAATTGATTGGACAATTCTGTATTACTGTGGAAAAACAGATTTGGATATATTTATTTCAGTGTCAGGAGTATGCTAGTAATTCTATTATGTATACTTACTGGTCTTTTTAGATTCCATTTAATGATTTGTGGCAACAACACGATATTTAGAAATCTATATTTGGAGATTTGGGTTATGATTAGGTTATGTTAGGTATATTATGAGAAATGTTTTCAGACATTTCTTGTAGCATGTAGGCAGCGTGCAACATAACAACTATAATGGATCTTGTGTCGCACAAATCTGCTTTTAGTAGCCATTACGCTAGAGTATAATCCACTGTGCGCTCTGTAGAGACAACAAAATAATGCTTCGTACTGTGGTATTTTACTTAGGCGAAAACAAATCTGATAGACAACTAGTGAATAAAACGTGCACTTACAAGAATAGAGTTGAATTTTTTTATAATTTAGTGACCAGTGAAAATTACATAGCAGACTTGTGCTTTAGATGGCTTCCTTTTTCAGAATAATATTTACCGTCGTAGCTGCAGTATCTTCATAGATTCGTATTCTAAGCTAGCTCTTATACAGATATCGAAAAGAAGCGTAAAAGAACCGATTATGATATAGATCAATAATTTGATAGATGAAAACAATAACCAAGTTAAACATGGATATTCCAGATTAATATATCTGTAAGAAAATGACATGTACCATTACAATATATCAGTTTATTCATCATGAATGCTTATATGTATGTATCTACTCATCTATTTACCTATGTATCTCTCCATACACACACACACACACAACACACACACACATATATATATATATAATATATATATATATATATATATATATATATATATAAATATATATATATGTATGTATGTATGTATGTATATGTATATACATATATATGTGTATATAAGACCAGAACAAATGCATACATAGACATACACATACACACACACGTATATACATGTATGTATATATATTTATATATCTCTCTATATTATAGTGTGTGTGCGTGTGTCTGTGAGTGTGTGTGTGTGTGCGAGGGAGAGGTGATCTCGTCTTGTCCATTGTATATTTATGTAATCATTTAGTAACGACAAATTTACTGGAAAGCTATGAAAACTTTCACGGAAAGCTTTTTTAACTTCTTCAAAGGTATATACATGTCTGCGTATGTTTGCGCCTTAGTACGAGAATCAGTTACCCGATTCATATAAGCGGTTTCATGAAGGTTCAAATATTATCTGATTCGTTATTACATTTATTACTTGTTATGAAGAACTGTCCATTTTTATATACCATATTATCTCATTCTAACTGTATCTGGAAACAGTAGTTTCTCACTGCTAAATCTATTGTTGCAGAGAGCCATGTTGCTCTGTGGGTATATCCTTGCATCTCCGTTCATTCTGCGAGATTATTGCTACCAAATATTTTTGCCGTGTTATTCCTGTATACAGAGCACATTAACAAATCTTCTGACCCTTCCATTAAGATGGGTGTGAACAGTGTACCATATCCTTTAATCCAAACCATTATCTACAGCTGGTTTATCTAAGTTGTTGTCCTGTGTTTGGTTGTTGCGTCAAATATACAGCTACTGCAAGTTTCAAGTATGAAGGAAATGTGGGCATAAACATCTCTCTCAGAATGGTATATACCTATATATACATACATGCATACATACATACACACATACACACACACACATACACACACACACACACACACACACACACACACACACACACACACATATATATATATATATATATCCTTTGACCACTAATAAGTATGTTCTATATAGAGAGTCTCTCGATCTCTTCTGTTAAGGCTATACAAAATCACACACACACATACTCTAGCCAAACACGTAAAAATTGATACATACATGTATATATATGATCATACATACATGTTTACATATGTATACACATACGTGTGTGCATGCATGTGTGTGTGTGCGTGTGTAGGATTGAAGCAATGAGGATGTGTAGTGAAGCTAAAGTGTCACGTGTGCACGGATTCACTCGATAGTCAGGAAAAGGAACTTGAGAGTTTAAAGATGTCTCCTTTTATATGTTAATGTTCTCTACTAAGCAAGAGCCATTTAGCTACTTGTTCACACTATCTGTAGGAAATACAGCGTCAATCTATCTCAACTGATTTATTATTATTTTTTTTTTGTATAATAATGTAATTCTTGTGAAAGTAGTCCTCGTTATATTAGGTCTTTACAAAACACGTTGGTCATAACCGAAATGATATTCGTTCTAAGTGCATGAGATGAAGCTCGGTTTTGATACAAGCAATAACAACAATAAGATTAGAACAATTAAGGAAAGAAGGAAACGTAATTCATTTATTGTTTGCATGAGAAAGGTCATCACAAAATAATGAAGTATATTTCATTAATAAAAATTTAGTAAATATGGGAGAAAAAGAGTGATAAATTCGTTCCTTTCCTCTTACATATGAACTGTGTTCTATTTCACATTTATCTCACATATTTTTAAATCGTAAGCTACACATCTATTTGCTAATTTTCATGAACTTAAAACTCCCGTAGTTTCCTCTACGAGATGACACCTCATCATTGGGTGCCAAGATGACTGGCTTCTTTCATCAGTGAACATTGATTGGTTGAGAACATTGATGTTAGTTTTACACACATATATTACGTTGGAAGCTTAGAGGAAATAAATAATCCAAAAAGCAGCGTAAAATCCAATTTCTTTTCAGAGATTGGCATAGATTTTGTGAGAAATTGAATCGCAACATTACAATAACAACGACGCAAAGGTTGGCGAAGAAAATAGAGAAAAAATATATTATCTATGAAAGAGTCAATTTGTTTTCGTCATCTTTATTTCTTTTGGAAATGAATTGTACTTCAGAAATAAGAGAAAAAAATAAGATTGAATTGGAAACAAAACTACAGCATTGTGTGTGTAACTCAAACAATAAGTATTCCCTAACATTTAAGTTTCATCCAATATAATTAGAAGGCAGCAACAAGCATGATAAAGCACATCTGCAGTTAAGAATGTTAAAGATGTGTTTGTTAGAAAAGATAGAAATATATGTATGAAAATGAGTGTAAGGCGTCTGTTTGTCTGTGTATGTATACATGCATATATGCATACATATATCTAGGCCTTATATGAGTGGGTGGTTCGCCTGTTGGTACATCGGTCGGAGGCCAGGAGAGTAAAAAAATAAACATGTTAATAAGTAATGAAACCTATCCATTGAAACAAAGTAAATAATAATAATAATAATAAATGAAAGAACACACCCGCAAACGTTTGAGTTTTGATAAGAATCAATAGCTTCCGTACCATATAAAATAGCTTTTGGAGGCCTACAGAGGTACACATCGCGCGCGCAATCACACACATACATACACCGCACACAGAGCATACACTCACACATAAAATCGTATATGTGAGTGTGTGCAAACACGTGTTTATGTACATTTTGATGGTCACTTATCTGTGTAGATGTTTAATATCTCAATCAATTTCAATGAAGAATACAATACGATGAGAAACACCCGCCCTAATCACAAAACGACGAGCATTCCGGGTACATGTACACCCTCGCATATGATCACATTCTGGTTAGACATATAGAATATATCATCTACGTTTTTGTAGATGCGAGTATAACTCCATAGTAAATAAAAGTTATATGTTTGTGTATGTACATACGTTTATATGTGTCGGTGTGCATGTCATATAGATTTTTAAATAATTCAATTTATCCTCATATATCTTTTTCCATTTGTGCGCTCACTTTGAAGTTTAAATAAATACACTTTACCTTGTAATCAGATAGCATCATTTTTCTTCCTCTTGCAATACGGGCAACTCTCTACTTATCAATCTCTATGATTCCCAATACTGTATCTGCCTGTCAGTCTTCCTTGATCATCTTTTTTGTAAACGAAAAACTTAACACTCTGTGCCTTACTGTTTATAATCTTTAAAGATTCATTCAATTTCTTAAGATAAATCTCTTCAAATGTTTACCTGATATCCTCATTCTTTATTCATCTGCAACAATCTCACCTCTCTATTTATTATCATATTATCTATTTATTATCAAATCTTGTTCTTAATTCTCTATCAAGTGTTTGGCATCACCATTTGGCAATACTGCTTAAAAACGTACCTTCTTTTACATTTACCATTGAAGAATTTTTAGAGTGAAAACCGTATGAATTGTAAAGGAAAAAGATTTATATAACTAAATACTACACCTGATTTTGTCTTTTATAATTTCTAATGTTATTACGAAATATTATTATGCATTTCACAATTCTATGTGTGTGTTTGTGTGTGTATGTGTGTGTCTGTTTGTTGTGTGTATTTGTGTGCATGTGTGTATGTTTGTCTGTGTGTGTACGTGCACGCGCATGTGTATTTATACAGTTATAAAGACAGAAAATAGTACGTTAAAATTCATTTCCAATGGTTAAATAAATTTTAGGATACTATTTTCTCTCGTTACGTACAACTTTATACACTCCGTATGACTACGTAGATCCCAGATTAAAATTCGAAAATATAGAAAAATATTATTCAGTGAACACTGACATTTGTACCACTAACGAACAACCCAACTTCACCGATTTCAGAATTTTTCGCCTCTGTAAATTCTATAATCAGCTCATAAGCAATGAGTCATATCATATCGCAAAATATAAATCCCTTTTGAATTTCTCTGCCACAAATGACACCATTACTAGGTAAATATTTCTTCTTCTTCTTCTTCTTCTTCTTCTTCTTCTTCTTCTTCTTCTTCTTCTTCTTCTTCTGCTTCTTCTTCTTCTTCTTCTTCTTCTTCTTCTTCTTCTTCTTCTTCTTCTTCTTCTTCTTCTCTCTTCTTCTTCTTCTTCTTCTTCTTTTCTTCTTCTTCTTCTTCTTATTATTATTATTATTATTATTATTATTATTATTATTATTATTATTATTATATTATTATTATTATTATTATTATTTTTATTATTATTATTATTATTATTATTATTATTATTATTATTATTATTATTATTATTATTATTATTAATATTATTCATCTTCTTCTTCGCCCACTGCTTAAACAATCACAATCAAGAAACTACATCCCTCATATTAAATATTTCTTCAGATCTGCTGTTACTACCGACCTAGCGTTCACAACAGAAAGAGAGAGAGAGAGAGAGAGAGAGAGGAGAGAGAGAGAGAGAGAGTAAAAAGGAAAATGCGCCATGTATTTGAAAAGTATGGAAATATTTTTTTTAAATCCTTTCATATAATTTTGCTACAATTGAATTGTTTATCATGCATAACTGAAACCGGTACTAAAATTTTCTTCATGATAAAATTATTTTAGCATGTTCTACCTTGTCCTATTTTTCTTGTACCTCTACTGTTATTCATTTGTATTTCATTCCCCTGCCCTTCATAAATATTATGGACAGTATATTTGATATAATATACATGTCTGACTAGTTCAAGAGCGGATTTCTTGACTCCGCCGGGTACTTATGTACCAAGTATGACATTTACATATTATTGTTGTATGTGTATATTATTCTGGCTTAAGTGCCACAATTGAAGGTGCTAATTCAACTGAATCTTAATTATGTGTGTGTGTGTGTGAGCGTGCGTGCGTGTTAGTGGCTGTATTTAAGTATGCATAGATATGGAAATGATATATTTATATAAAATATACGCAGCTTGTCGAAAATTTCCATACTTCCATACTTTACAATTTCCATACTTCTACTCTTGAAATTGTAAAGACTACATAGACAACCTTGTTCGAAGTTATTGTACCATTTAACAATATTGAACCATTTACCAATTTATTTAACCATTTAACACGCTTTCTAAAGATATGTTCATGCAAAAGGAACAAAAGGAATTGGTATACGTGTCATATAGAAATGAGTTTTCAAAATGTGTGGCATTGTAGTGCAAGAGACGAATCTCCTGCAGTGTGTCTGAACATTCAGTACATCATCGTTTGAGCATATCCCCGATAAATTAGAAGAGGAAAGAGCGCGAAGCGACCAATGCCGTGACACATGTCAGTTAATACCTGATGCATTGTACCACATAGCCATATTTGGGTCCAGTGTAATTAATTCTGGCGAAGTGTCCCTCGACTCAGAGGAAAGCTAACAAGCACTTACATCCACAATTACTACACCCAAACATA